>NW_005871728.1:267086-298682 GCF_000147115.1 Myotis lucifugus | reverse complement strand
CGGGAGTGTAAATTTGTAAAAGGAAATTTCTTGGATTACTCTTGCTGTTTTTCTACTATACCACAGGCCTACCTCATTGGGAGAGGAACTTCCACCCAGACTGGGCCTTCGTGCTCCTCTAAGGAAAGCCTTACCCGAAAGGACCTCGGCCTTTTTTTTGCAAAACTCAAATTTCGAAGGACTTCAACCCCCCTCGAACAGACAAAGATTACATGTCCATCACCAGTTCCTATGGAATCATTTTTTCTATAATTCAACACTGAGACCTAAACCCAGAGTTACATTAAGCGGGCTACCTGACTTAACTCCTAATCCCTTACAAGGGCCAGGTGGCCTGGTTTCTTGGTTTGCAGTGAGAGGGCCTCAGGGCCTGGACTCCTGGTGCTGAGGGCGGAGGGCCTGGGGGTCTGGATCCTGGTTCTGAGGAAAGAGAGGCTGGGGGCCTTTATCCTGGTTTTAAGGGAGGAGGGGCTGGGGGCCTGGCCCCTTCTTTTTAAGGGGGGGGGGGGGGGGGCCCCCGCCCCCCGGTTTTAAGAAAGGAGAGGCTGGGGGCCTGGACTCCTGGGTCTGAGGGAGGAGGGGCTGGGGGCCTGGGCTCCTGGGTCTGAGGGAGGAGGGGCTGGGGGCCTGGACTCCTGGGTCTGAGGGAGGAGGGGTTGGGGGCCTGGACTGCTGGTCTGAGGGAGGAGGGGATGGGGGTCTGGGCTCCTGGGTCTGAGGGAGGAGGCTGTCCTGGAGCAGGCTCCCCAGCCCCACCCCCCCAGATGTCTGGAACCGTCTTGGAGACCGAAACCCAGTCCCCGCCCTACCTCCTGGGCCCAGTGGTTCCTTCCTCCTTCTCTGGCCACAAAGGCGGCCCCTCCCTCTCTCCAAACGGTAACAAGTGGTTCCCAAATTCCAGGGGGGTCCCACCCTTGTAGGGCTTGCACAGTGAGTCCCCGGGGGAGCCAGGAGGCCCTGCCTGGGAGACGCGCCAGGGGGACCCCGCCTGCCTGCCCAGAAGTCTCCAGGGCGCCTTTCCCTGAGTGAGTTCGGGCCATGGCTCTGAGCTCATCTCTGTCCTCAGACTTGCCGTTAGGGGGGACTGGGCTGGTATGTATTCTCTGGGCCGGGGGGGCGGGGGGAGCCCAGGAACTAGAGAGAATTCTCACCTGGGGCTTCGCAAGCTAAGGTCTCCTGGGTGTCACCCCTAGACCCGCCCCCTGTCTTCCTGCATCCTACCCTCCCAGTGTACCGCCCCCTCCCCCACCTGTAGGGTTTGCTGAAGAATTCCCAGGACCAGGAAGGAGGTCAGACCCCCTGGAAGTGGGAGGGATGGCAGGTTGCTGAGGAAGGGGTGGAGTAAGGTGGCAGCTGGGGTCAGGGAGGTACTCAGCTATTGCTCATTCCCTCATTCAATACAAGGTTCCCGAGACCTCAGTGGTGCCTCGCCCTTTGCCCTCAAAAGCGGGTCCAATTGGGGAACTAGACCCTGTAGGTCCCACAACCCAATTCACAGTGACACGTGCCGGGACCGTGGTGGCTCCGTCATTGTGATTCCCCAGTGAGGCAGTCAAAGAAGCCTTCCCTGCTTAAGTGATAACTGGGAAGGGTTCTGAAGGATGAATAGGAGTTCGCCAAGGCAGATGTGGCAAGGAATGGTATTCGGAACATGGGGAATGGCACGCGGGAAGCCTCGAAGTCCTGCAGCACCAAATTCTTTTTAAAAATATATATATTTTATTGATTTTTACAGAGAGGAAGGGAGAGGGATAAAGAGTTAGAAACATTGATGAGAGAGAAACATCCATCAGCTGCCTCCTGCACACTCCCTACTGGGGATGTGCCTGCAACAAGGTACATGCCCTTGACTGGAATCGAACCTGGGACCCTTCAGTCCGCAGGCTGACGCTCTATCCACCGAGCCAAACTGGCTAGGGCTCAATTTTTTTGTTTTAAAAAAAGTATTTGGATTGATTTCAGAGAGGAAGGGAGAGGGAGGGAGAGAGAGAGAGAAACATCAATGGTGAGACTCCTGCTTGCCCTCTACCCGGGCATGCTCCCTGACCGGGAATCCAACCGTGACCTCCTGGTTCATAGGTCGATGCTCAACCACTGAGCCACGCCGGCTGGGCTGCAGCAGCAAATTCTTAAGCACCTACTGTGTGCCAAGCGCATTCTGAGCGCTGGACAGAGGAAATCCCTGCCCGTGCGTGAGTCAGCCTGTTGGGTGTGGTGGGGAGTTGGAAGAAGGTAAACAGACAGGAATCCACACACACACACACACACACACACACACACACACACACACGCACACACGCACACACACACGAATAAGACTTTCAGAGAGTGCTGAGTGCGAGGGAGGAAAAGAAACGAAGGCGATGAGATGGACGGACGGAGGGCCAGCAGGTGTGGCACATCAAGGGGTGTCCGGGGACGCCTCTGTGAGGGGGGTGGCATGCAAGCTCTGACCTGAATTTGGAGAATGAGAGAGCGTTTCAGGCCCAGGGAACACCTTGGGGACGCGGGGCGGGGGAATCTGCAGGAGGCAGGGCTGCCTGGAGGAGGCGGTCCTGGAGACGTAGCTCTGAGGACCTTCCTGTTGTTGCTCCGAGGGCCACAGCGACAACAGCAGAGTGGCTTTCGGCGCCGCGTGGTGTGGTAAGAGGCCTGGGTCATAAGAGAGCCTAAGAAGCTCCCACTCTGCCTGGGGAGGCGACACAAACGTGTTTTATTTATTAAAAAAATATGTGTATGGCCCTGACCGGTGTGGCTCAGTGGATAGAGCATCGGCCTGCGGACTCAAGGGTCCCAGGTTTGATTCCGGTCAAGGGCATGTACCTGGGTTGCGGGCACATCCCCAGTAGGGGGTGTGCAGGAGGCAGCTGATCCATGTTTCTCTCTATCGATGTTTCTAATTCTCTATCCCTCTCCCTTCCTCTCTAGAAAAAAAATCATTAAAATATATTTAAAAACTATGTGTATTGATTTTTAGAGAGAGAGAGAGGGAGAGAGAGAGAGAGAGAGAGAGAGAGAGAGAGAGAAGCATCGATGTGAGAGTAGAACATGGATCAGCTGCCTCTTTCCTCCACGCCCCTTTCGGAGGATCAAGCCCACAACCCGGGCATGCACCCTGACCAGGAATCCAAACGGTGGTGCCCAACCAACTGAGCCACACCAGCCAGGGCAGACGTGGGCTGCTGTAAGTGTGTGATGACCGGCCCTGGCCGGTTTGGCTCAGTGGACAGAGCGTCAGCCTGCAGCCTCGAAGGGTTCCAGGTTCGATTCCAATCAGTTAAGGGCAGGTACCTCGGTTGGTTGCAGGCTCCTCCCAGCCCAGGCCCTGGTCAGGGCTCCTGCAGGAGACAACCAGTTCATGTGTTTCTCTCACATCGATGTTTCTCTCTGCCTTTCCCTCTCTCTCCCACTCTCTCTAAAATCAATGGGGAAATATTCTTGGGTGAGGATTAAAAAAAACAAACAAATATAAAATAAAATCAAGTTTTTCCTAAACATAAAAAAGGTGGGGGGTGAGGGCGGGGTGGCTCAGGCAGCGTGGAGCCCAGAGGAGCCCTGGCCAGGCAAAGGGCTGAGGGCGGGTTTTTCTCCGAGTCCCTCTGAGAGCCGCCTGCCCGCTGTGGGGAGGGTGGGGCTGAGAACCGGCCCGGCAGGAGGTGGAGGGTGGTGGCTGAGCTGTTTGAAGGTTTCCAGGGGGGGGGGGGGAGCTGGGCCTATGGGCCAGTGACAAAGAAAGATCTCATTAAAAAAAATTATATATATATATATATATATATATATATATATATATATATATGTTATTGATTTCAGAGAGGAAGGGAGAGGGAGCTAGAAACATCAAATGATGAGAATCATTGGTCGGCTGCCTCCTGCATGCCCCCTACTGGGGATCCGGGCATGTGTCCTTGACCGGAATCGAACCCAGGACCCTTCAGTCTGCAGGCCGACCCTCCATCCACTGAGCCGAACCAGCTAGGGTGAAAGATCTCATTTTATTCTCATTTCTCCCTTCCTTTCTTTTTAAAAAATATATTGTTTTATTGGTTTCAGAGTGGAAGGGAGAGAGGGAGATATAGATAGAAACATCAATGATGAGAGAGAATCACTGATCGGCTGCCTCCTGCACGCCCCACACTGGGGATCGAGCCCGTAACCCAGGCATGTGCCCTTGACCGGAATCAAACCCAGGACCCTTCAGTCCACAGGCTGATGCTCTATCCACTGAGCCAAACCAGATAGAGCCTCCTAGTTTTTAAAAAATTTTTTTAAGGGATTGGTGATAGAAACTTTAAAAAAATTTTTTTTTGCAATTTCAGTTTACTATTTTGTATTCGTTTCAGGTGGATGCATCGTGGTTAGACAATAAGGTACTTTACAAAGTGTCCCCCCATCATAGAAACTTTTTAAAAAAAAATTGTTTTCTTTCCTGGGAGGAAAAAGTGAACCAGATGTGAATTGGAAAGATCCTCAGAATGAGGAAGAGACTGATGATCCAAGGGTGACTCTAAATGCAACCTCATCACAGGGGGTGAGTGTGTGTATCTGTGAGGGGGTGAACATCAGATGCGTGGAAACGCGGTTGGTTCGGTAGATCTGATACCGTCTTCTTCCTTCGGACATTATGTCTGTTTTTAAACTTTAAAAAAAAAATTGTAAACTTTCCACCCTGGCCGGTGTTGCTCAGTGGATAGAGCGTCGGCCTATGGACTGAAGGGTCCCGGGTTCGATTCCGGTCAAGGGCATGTGCCTTGGTTGTGGGCGCATCCCCAGTAGGGGACGTGCAGGAGGCAGCTGATTGAAGTTACTCTCTCATCGATGTTTCTAAACTCTCTATCCCTCTCCCTTCCTCTCTGTAAAAAGATCAATAAAATATATAAAGAAAACCAAAACTTTCCTGCAGCTGTAAAATAGAAGGGTCTGCCCTGGCCGGTTGGCTCAGTGGATAGAGCATTGGCCCTCAGACTGAAGGCTCCCAGGTTTGACTCCGGTCAAAGGCACGTACCTCGGTTGCAGGCTTGATCCCTGGCCCTTCGGTTGTTGTATAGATTAATCGATGTGTCTCTCTCACATCAATGTTTCTCTCTCTCTGTCTCTCTCTCTCCCTCCCTCCCACTCTTTCTAAAAATCAATGGAAAAAACATCCTCTAGTGAGGATTAACCAGAAATAAACAAGCAAACAAACAAGTCAATCAATTTAAGAAAAATCTAAAAATTTCGAAGAATTCCCATCTACTAAATTCAGTTTCCTCGAAGGTTAGCAGTGAACATAACATAAATGCTTTTTGCTTTATCCTCCCCCCCCCCCTCTCTCTCTCTCTCTCTCTCATACACACACCTTTTTTCTCAGTTGTTTGTCATTGCAGACTTAATATCCCTTTACCCCTAAAAACTTTGCTATCCCTTTACCCGTAAGAACTTGATGTATTTCCTAAAAACAGCAGATTGTGTGTGTGTGTGTGTGTGTGTGTGTGTGTGTGTGTGTGTGAGAGAGAGAGAGAGAGAGAGAGAGAGAGAGAGAGAGAGAGAGAGAGAGACTTGGACGCCAGGAGCCCTCCGATGGGGAAAGCAGAGGGCATTGTGGGAGAATCCTCTCAGCACCTGGGACAGCGCCCAGCACTCAGGCATCTATTCAGGACGTCAGCGCTGGTATGTAAACACGCACAGCCTGCCTGTAGTCGGGGAGATGAGAGGGAGAGATTCTAAACATGTCGGGTGTGTCTGGGAATCAGGTGGGAGGGCCCAGGGGGAGGAATTTGCATGCATTGTTCCTTTATAGTAACATTGGCAGCCGGGGATGCTCAGGCCCTCGCTGTGCGACAGGTCCCTGCTGCCTGTCAGCCTCCCAAAGTCTAGGGCAGGAGCCAGCAAACTACAAACTACGGCCCTCTGCTGCTTTTATTTATTTTTAATTTTTATTGATTTTAGAGAGGAAGGGAGAGAGAGAGAGATAGATAGAAACATGGATGATGAGAATCATTGATCTGCTGCCTCCTGCACGCCCCCTACTGGGGATCCAGCCTGCAAACTGGGCATGTGCCCTTGACCGGAATCGGACCTGGGACCTTTTATTTATTTATTTATTTATTTATTTATTTATTAAATGTATTTAATTGATATTTGACAGAGAGGAAGGGAGAGGGATAGAGAGTTTAGAAACATCGATGAGAGAGAAACATCCATCAGCTGCCTCCTGCACACTCCCTACTGGGGATGTGCCCGCAACCAAGGTACATGCCCTTGACCGGAATCGAACCTGGGACCCTTGAGTCCGCAGGCCGACGCTCTATCCACTGAGCCACACCGGCCAGGACATAGTTTTGTTTTGTTTTTATACTTTAAAAATATGCACGTTACTATATAAACTTATAAAAGAGCCAGCCTGCTTGATCTCCCCCGCCTCCCCACCTGTATTGGCACTTAAGGAAGGAACTCATGGGCGTTCGTAAACATTTAAACCCAATGAAGCTATAGACGGAGTCTGTCCAGAAACAGGTACAGATAGATTGACGTTTACTGTCCGTGTCAGGGGATCTGTGCGGTGGCGACCTTGTGTGTCTTGTGGCCGAATTTCCAGTGTCTAGTTCAATGCCTTGGACGCATAGGTGCTCATTAAATGATTGTTGAGCCCTGATCGGTTTGGCTCAGTGGATAGAGCGTCGGCCTGGGGACTGAAGGGTCCCGGGTTCGATTCCAGTCAAGGGCATGTACCTTGGTTGCAGGCACATCCGCAGTGGGGGGTGTGCAGGAGGCAGCTGATCGATGTTTCTCTCTCATTGATGTTTCTGATTCTCTATCCCTCTCCCTTCCTCTCTGCAAAAAAATCAATAAAATATATTAAAAAAACAAAATGATTGTTGAAGAAGGGGCAGGGGTAGGAAAGGAGAGAGGAAGACCACTCTCCTACTCATAGACATCAAGGCTGCTTTCATTTGCTTCCAGTGTGTCTCTATGACCGAGAGGCAGGGTTGTGAGGAACAGTTTCCTATGTATGTTTCTCTTCCAATGACCCATCTATATCTATATCTATATCTATATCTATATCTATATCATCTATATCTCTATATACCAGTGGTTCCCAAATTTATTTGGCCTACCGCCCCCTTTCCAGAAAAAATATTACTCAGCGCCCCTTGGAAATTAATTTTTTTTAAATTTTAATAGCAATTAAACAGAAAGATAAATGTATTAATGTTTCTACCTTTTTCGTAAAATATAGTAAAGAAAGGTGTAAATTAGAAACATTGAAGTTTGAAATTATGAAACTATTTATTGAACTCAGAATAGAAAGGTAATACAAAAAAAGTTAAAACAAATGCACCTGTGGCCATCACCGCCCCCCTGGATCCCTGCAGCGCCCACCAGGGGGCGGTAGCGCCCACTTTGGGAATCACTGCTATATACCTCTCTCTCTCTCTCTCTCTCTCTCATATGCAAATTAGGCCGGGATGCCATAATGGGTCATGACCAGACAGGAGGAGGTTGCGCGCGCAGGGGAGGCCCGGAGCAGAGACGGAGACAGACACAGCGGGGGCTGGGATGGAAGTCAGGTGCGGGTCCCGGTCGCCCATGGCACAGGTCCGGCCGATTCCGCGGGTGCTCCTTGCACGGCGGGAGGCGGGGCACCTCCTCGCCTGATTCCAATCGTGCGCTGGGCCTCTAGTTATTTACATAAATTCTTACAAGGGGAAGGCGGATCAAAACCCTACGCAGATGGTTTTGCCCCTGTATTGGAATGCCCGTTTAGGAAGGCCGTACTGATTGACACTCCCATGGGCTGGTATGAGTACCTGTTTTGCCACATCCTTGCCAACCCTCGGTATCATCCCTGCGTTGGTCCTGCCAATCTGATAGGCGGGAAATATGTTGTTATGATCTTCGCGAGCACTTCCCTGACTCCCAGTAAGGCCGAGCGGCTTCATTACATTTGTTAACTTATTTTTATTTTTTGCAAATTGCCCGTCATATCCTTTGCCTATGCTCCCATCTCCCCGCGGGAGGCAAGCTTTTTTCCTTCTTATTGATTCACAAGAACTCTTTACATATTAAGGATACCAGCTCTTTGTCATTTTGGTGGCTAAGAGGAGCCAGAAGCTGAGAGGGGAAGTCGCTGTGTAAGGTACACATCTCAGAGGTGGATCAGAAATTTGAAACAAGATCTGTCTAGCAGCTCCATGTCTGGGGATCTTTACCACAGCCTCCATGGCACCTTCTCCTTTCCCTGGCTTTGCCCCTCCATGGCCCAGGAGCTCTGAGTTCCCACAATTTTCAGAAAGGGGAGAGGCCTCTCACCACGCTCCAGCCACTCTCACTACATCCTCAACAGCAAACCGATTCTTTGGTTTGTTGTAGAGATTAAATACTTGGCACATACTAGGTACTCAAGAAATAGTATCTGGTGTTATTTTTATTTTATTTATTTAAATTCTATCCAGATTGTATGTTTTTATTGATTTTTAGAAAGAGAGAGGAATGGGATGAGAGAGAGAGAGAAAGAGAGAGAGAGAGAGACAGAGACAGAGAGAGACAGAGACAGAGAGAGACAGAGAGAAGGAGAGAGAGAGAGAAACATCAATGTGACAAAGAAACATAGATTGGTTGTCTCCCATATGTGTCCTGATTGGGAATCAAACCTTTTGGTGCACAGGATGATGCTCCAACTAACTGAGCCACCCAGCCAGGGCAGTATCTGGTATTATTATTATTAATTTAAAAATTTTCTTTTCAGCCAAAACCAGTTTGGCTCAGTGGATAGAGCGTCGGCCTGCGGACCGAGGGGTCCTGGGTTCGATTCCGGTCAAGGGCATGTACCTGGGTTGCGGGCACATCCCCAGTGGGAGGTGTGCAGGAGGCAGCTGATCGATGTTTCTCTCTCAACGATGTTTCTAGCTCTCTATCTCTTTCCCTTCCTCTCTGTAAAAAATCAATAAAATATATTAAAAAAAAATTTTCTTTTCAGCCACATGTCTTGCCAGCTGCCTCCTCCTTCGAGCCAACCTCCTATAATCTGAAATATCTGGGACTCCCCAAGCAAGTTGCTATTCCACCTCTCTACTTGGTCCATTTGAAGAACTCCTACTCATACTGCAAAACCCTATTCAGGCTCCCCTTTCTCTGGGAAGTCTTCCCTCACTCCTAGACTGAATTATACAGAGCCTGGACCCAGGGCTGTGGTGTGCCCTTTGAGCTTTCCAATGTACTCCAGAAATAAGGCACACCTCTTAAAAAAAATTGTTAGCTCTAAACTATAAAAGCTGCAGAACCAAAGTGAACACATTTCATTCCCTGTCTAGAAAACAAAACATTACGTCAACTGTCAGCTTTATTGTCGAAGCCAATATTCAAAAAACTCCTGGGACAGTTGGAAACAATTTATCAGTGAATCATTTCTCACTTCAAAGCATTCTCAAGTATGTCTGTGGATGGCTGACAAGCCCGATCCCATCGTAAATTAAACCAAGTACTTGTTGCCAAATAATTCCCAAAAACACAATTATATAAAAATCTCTAGGGGGTTGTTTTTCTTTTTAGCCAGCTTTATCGCAGTGTAATTTGCATGCAATGGCAGTCACTATTTTTAAGCGAACGCGGAGACTTGTCAAATGTACGTAGTTAGGCGTAGAACCATCAGTAGGAGGAAGATAGAGACTATCTCCAAAACCCACCAAAAATTCCTTTCCAGTCATCACTGCCCCACACCCTCTGCCCCAGCCACTGGTCTCCATTCTTTCACCATAGTGTTGTCTTTCCTGGAATGTCATGTAACCGGAATCATACAGCACCAGTCAGTCCTTAGGGTCTGCCTCCAGGGTCCCTCAGATCCATGAGTCAAAACACCCAGCCTCCTCCCTCAGACCCAGGAGCCCAGACCCCAAGCCTCCTCCTCCCTCAGACCCAGGAGTCCAGGCCCCCAGCCCCTCCTCCCTCAGACCCAGGAGCCCAGACCCCAAGCCTCCTCCTCCCTCAGACCCAGGAGCCCAGGCCCCCAGCCCCTCCTCCCTCAGACCCAGGGGTCCAGGCCCCCAGCTCCTCCTCCCTCAGACCCAGGAGCCCAGACCCCCAGCCTCCTCCCTCAGACCCAGGAGTCCAGGCCCCAGCCCCTCCTCCCTCAGACCCAGGAGTTTGGAAATCAGAGGCTAGTATGCTGGTCCTGGTTTCTGAGCATCGGAATCCTAAAATTCAGCCATAGCGTCTGTGAGTAAGGTCTGAATACATTTTTATTTATATTTAAATTTATTTTTAATTAATTAATTAATTTTTTAAAAATATATTTTTATTGATTTCAGAGAGGAAGAGATAGAAACATCAATGATAAGAGAGAATCACTGATTGGCTGCCTCCTGCACGCCCCCCACTGGGGATTGAGGCCGCAACCTGGGCATGTGCCCTTAACTGGAATCGAACCCGGGACCCTTCAGTCCGCAGGCAGACGCTCTACCCACTGAGCCACACCAGCTAGGGCTGAACACACTTTCGAGGAGGCAACAGGCTGCTATGTTTGAAAGACGCCCCGAGGAACGGTCCTGAGGCGGCAGCTGCGGGGTTGGAGTCCTGGTTTCCCCCCAGAACCGAGCTGCTCTTTGCAGCAGAACGAGTGTGACGTCCTCCCAACACCGCGCAGGCCCCGCCCCTCCAGCCTCGCCCGCAGCCCAGGCCACGCCCACAGCACAGGAAACTACAATTCCCAGCAGTCGTAGCGCTCGCGGCCCACCCCATAGGCCCCGCCCTGGAAGCCCCGCCCCTGGCCGACCACGCCACGCCCCCTTCCGGAAGTCCCCGGTTCCAGCCCTGCCGCCTGCCCTTCCCCACGTGGATCCCGGGTCGCGCGCTCCTGGGAGCGATCCGGCGGCGGATCCGCGGGCGTCCCCGCGCGGCGCCCCGCGCCAGCCCGGCATGAACCGCTACCTGGTGCCGGTGTCCATGCTGGGCACGGCGGTGGGCGGCGCCGTGCTGCTCCGGTGAGTGCGTGCGGCTCCGGCTGCAGTCCAGGGAGGGGAGGCCGGGCGGACTCCTGGCCCCGCAGACACCCCACCTGCAGCGCCCCCGGAGGACGTGGGGGGACGCACCGGAGCCCTGAGATGGCAGGTCACCGCCAAGGTCACCCAGAGGAAGGGGCGGGTCCGGGCCCTGGTAAACATTGTGGTCTAGTTGCTTCCGGGTTTTTAACGGGTGAATCCATTCATTCATTCATTCATTCATTCATTCATTCAGCAGGTATGTATCCGGCAATCCCGCCCGTATGTCACCGGCTGGGCCGAGGTGCAAGGAAAAATGTGTGTCCCCTAAACTCTCTAATCCAGCGGTTCTCAACCTGTGGGTCGCGATCCCTTTGGCGGTCGAAACGACCCTTTCACAGGGGTCGCCTAAGACCATCCTGCATGTCAGATATTTACATGACGATTCATCACAGTAGCAACATGACAGTGATGAAGTAGCAACGAAAATAATTTTATGGTTGGGTCACAACATGAGGAACTGTATTTAAAGGCCCAGAAGGTTGTGAACCCCTGCGTTTAATCCGAAATGAGGGGAACAGAGAGGATTGTGCAACTCGACACCCGAAAAGCTCGTTTTGCATGGGATAAGTATGCATGTAGCTCCTTAAAATATAAAACAAACCCATTGGTTATGCTCATATGCATGCATACAAGTCCTTTGGTTGCTCTCTAAACCCCCCCCCCCCCCCCGCCATTTGTCTCTGAATCTATTCTTTTAAAAAATATATATATATATTTTTAAATATATTTTATGATTTCAGAGAGGAAGGGAGAGGGGAAAGAGAGATAGAAACATCAATGATGAGAGAGAATCATTGATTGGCTGCCTCCTGCACGTCTGACCAAGCCCGAAACCCAGGCATGTGCTCTTGACCAGAATCAAACCCGGGACCCTTCAGTCTGCAGGCCCATGCTCTATCCACTGAGCCACACCAGCTAGGGCCATTTGCCTGGTTTTAACCACTTGTTACAGTGGCCATAGGAAACGAATACAGCGGGTCTTTATACAATAACGACGTTTCCCTGGCCGGGTAGCTCCGTTGGCTAGAGCCTCCTCCCAATACATCCAGGTTCCGGGTTCGATCCCCTTTTAGGACACATACAAGGAGCGAACAATGATGCATACGTAAGCGGAACAGGAACTCATCACCTGTAACCTGGCAACGTGGAGCCAGGCAGTGTCCTTCCCTCTTTCTGTTGGGGGGGAACACAAGCTCCGAGGGGTCCCTTGCTTGAGACCCAAGCGGTCGGGGTCACCGGTGGGGAGTGATCAGGCAGGTGGAACTGAGGGGGCTCTTTCTTGCCTCCAGGGACTATGTCGCGGGCGGGGCCTGTCCCAGCAAGGCCACCCTTCAGGGCAAGACTGTCATCGTGACGGGCGCCAACACGGGCATCGGGAGGGAGACCGCCTTGGAGCTGGCCAGGAGAGGTGAGTCCCCCCTGGCAGGGCATGGGGGGCTGGGGGGCTGGGGGACAAGGGAAGGGACTAAGAAGCACAAATTGGTGGTCACGGGATGGTCCCGGGGATGTAACGTACAGCACAGGACATGCAGTCAATCGGATCTATATACTAGAGGGCCGGTGCATGATATTCGTGCACGGGCGGGGGTGTGGGGGTCTCCTCAGCCCAGCCTGCGCCTCTCGCAATCCGGTATCCCTCGGGGGATGTCCGATGGCTGGTTTAGGCCCAATCCCACTGGCAGTCAGACATCCCTCTGACAATCCGGGACTGCTGGCTCCTAACCGCTCACCTGTCTGCCTGCCTGATGGCCCCTAACCACTCACCTGCCTGCCTGATCACCCCTAACCACTCACCTGCCTGCCTGATGTCCCTAACCACTCACCTGCCTGCCTGATGCCCCTAACTGCTCACCTGCCTGCCTGATGCCCCTAACTGCTCGCCTGCCTGCCTGATCACCCCTAACCACTTGCCTGCCTGATGCCCCTAACCACTTGCCTGCCTGCCTGATGGCCCCTAACCACTCTGCCTGCCTGCCTGATGCCCCTAACTGCTCGCCTGCCTGCCTGATCGCCCCTAACTACTCTGCCTGCCTGCCTGATGGCCCCTAACCTCCTCTGTCTCAGCCCTTGCTGCCGTGGCTTCATCCAGAAGGACACCCGGAATGATGTCCAGAAGGTCATTCGGCTGTCTGATCTAATTAGCATATTACGCTTTCATTATTATAGATATTTTAATATAATATTTTTATTGATTTCAGAGAGGAAGGGAGAGGGAGAGAGAGATAGAAACGTCACTGATGAGAAAGAATCATGGATCGGCTGCCTCCTGCATGCCCCACACTGGGGATCGAGCCCGCAACCCGGGCATGTGCCCTTGACTGGGAATCAAACTGTGACCTCCTGGTTCCTAGGTCGACGCTCAAGGCACTGAGCCATGCTGGCCGGGCCCTTCTCTGGGTTTTGCTGAATGGTGGATTTTTAGTCTGTGCAACCATCACCACTCCCAATGAGAACACTTTCAACACCCCCAAATGAAACGTCGCTTTCCTTGGCCCCCCCTCCATTCCCCACCCCTCCCTGGGAGACACGAATCTCTCTTCCATGGATTTACCTGTTCTGGACATTTCCTAGAAGTGGAGTCATTCACTACGTGCCTTTGGCTGTGTGGCTTTTCACTCAGCATCATGTTCTGTGTTCGGGTCAGGGCCTCCTTCCTTTTTCATGGCTGAGTAGTACTCCACAGCGCGGGCAGACCGTGTTTTGTTCATGCATTCCTTTGGGCTATTGTGAATGGTGCTGCTATGAGCGCGTGTGTCCACATTTTGGTGCAGGCGTGTGTTTTCATTTGTGTTGGGTATACACATACAGGGGTGGGTTTTTTTTTTTAATTATTTTTTTCCATCTCGGGCTTCCAGGAGGCAACATCATCCTGGCCTGTCGCGACATGGAGAAGTGCGAGGCGGCGGCTAAGGCCATTCGTGGGGAGACCCTGAACCACCGCGTCAACGCCCGGCACCTGGACTTGGCCTCGCTGAAGTCCGTCCGAGAGTTTGCAAAGAAGATCATTGAAGGTAGGCGGGAGGGCGCTGGCCACGGGGGCGAGACCTCGGGTGGCCAGGCTCTGAGGACCCAGGAATTAAACCAGGCCTGGACCTTAAGCTCACAAAGCCAGTAATCTCTACTGTCTGGCCCTGGTCCCTTTAAAAAAATATATATATATATATAAATAAATATATTTTATTGATTTCAGAGAGGAAGGGAGAAGGAGAGAGAGATAGAAGAAACATCAAGGATGAGAGGGAATTATGGATCGGCTGCCTCCTACACGCCCCTACTGGGGATCGAGCCCGCAACCCGGGGCATGTGCTCTTGATCAGAATCGAACCCGGGACCTTTCAGTCTGCAGGCAGATGCTATAGCCACTGAGCCAAACCGGCCAGAGTCTGGTCCTTTTTATTTTTTATTTTTTAAAATATATTTTATTGATTTTTTACAGAGAGGAAGGGAGAGAGATAGAGAGTTAGAAACATTGATGAGAGAGAAACATCGATCAGCCGCTTCCTGCACACCCCTCACTGGGGATGTGCCCGCAACCAAGGCACATGCCCTTGACCGGAATCGAACCTGGGACCCTTCAGTCCGCAGGCCGATGCTCTATCCACTGCGCCAAACTGGTTAGGGTGGGCATGATCCTTTTTAAAAAATATATTTCTATCGATTTCAGGGAGGAAGGGAGAGGGAGCGAGAGATAGAAACATCAGTGATGAGAGGGAATCATGGATCGGCTGCCTCCTGCACGCCCCACACTGGGGATCAACCCTGAAACCTGGGCCTGTGCCCTTGACTGGAATTGAACCGTGACCTCCTGGTTCATAGGTCGACGCTCAACCACTGAGCCACACCAGCCAGACTGGATTTTTTTTTTTTGCAAATCCAAGGATCAGGCTCGAGCTTTCTGCCCTCGTCACATTGATTGCTGACTCACTCATTTTGCTTCCCACCTGGTGTTCTCTGAACCGTTCGTGCACTAATTTTTTTGAACAAGAATAAGGTTGACGGTATTCAATGTTCAGAAAGTACAAAAGGGGAGGCAGTCAGATGTCTCCCTGCCAGGCCCGCCCCTCGCTCCCAGCCCCGCCTTCCTCACGTGTGTTCCGTGCTCACGTGTCCGTCTGCGTCTGCAGAGAGTTCATGCATCTACCAAACAGGAAGGTGTATCACCGCCTTTTAGTACAAATTGGAGCCTGTCCTATGCCCGGTGGTGCCCCAGCGTTTCCCTCCCCGGCTCTCTCAGCTTCCTCATTCTTGTGGCTACATGGCATTTCTTCGTTCTTTTCTCGTGGCTACATTGTCTCTCTTTATGGATTTTCTTGTGGCTACATTGTTTCCCTTTATGCTTCTCTTGTGGCTACATTGTATCTCTTTATTCTTTTTTCTTGTGGCTATATTGTATCTCTCTCTTTTTTTAAATGAATATATGTATTTATAAAATAAATGTATTTATAAATATTTTTTTTATATATATGTATTTTTATTGACTTCAGAGAGGAAGGGAGAGGGAGAGAGAGATAGAAACATCCATGATGAGAGAGAATCATGGATCGGCTGCCTCCTGCACGCCCCCTACTGGGGATCAAGCCCACAACTCAGGCATGTGCCCTTGACTGGAATCGAACCCGGGACCCTTCAGTCCGCAGGCCGACACTCTATCCACTGAGCCAAACCAGTTAGGGCTACATTGTATCTCTTTATGCCTTCCTTTTTAAAAAAAAATATATTTTATTGATTTTTTACAGAGAGGAAGGGAGAGGGATAGAGAGTTTGAGAGAGAAACATCGATCAGCTGCGTCCTGCACACTCCCCACTGGGGATGTGCCCGCAACCAAGGCACATGCCCTTGACTGGATTTGAACCCGGGACCCTTGAGTCTGCAGGCTGATGCTCTATCCACTGATCCAAACCGGTTAGGGCTCTTTATGCCTTTCTTGTGGCTACATTTTATCTCTTCATGTGTTTTCTTGTGGCTTCATTGTCTCTCTTTATTCCTTTATTGTGGCTACATGGTATTTCTTCATTCTTTTCTTGTGGCTACATGGCATCACTTTATTCCTTTCTTGTGGCTACTAGTACATGGTATTGTGTTCCCTCCTGTGGTCTGATGGGTTGGCCGTTTGGCTGCCAGCCTTCCTGCGGCTGCTGTGAACATCCGACCTCGTGTCCGTGTCATTTGTCACGTGGGTGGCGGTGTCTGCACATCTCGGAGGCAGCCTCTTCCTCTCCACCAGCTGTGTGTGAAACGACAGCAGGGGAGCTAGCCCGGAGACAGAGGAGCAGGGGCTGAGAAGAGGTGAACAAATAAACATGGATGGACTGTTTTCTCTGAAGCAAAGAAATACATGCTCCTTATGGAAAAATCGATAAAATCCGGAATAGTGAAGGAGAATGAAACACCTTTGATTCCACACCCACCTCAAGGGACTCACTGTTGACTTTTTTCCTGCTGCATGGTGAAGTTTCATTGTGAAAACTTCGCTACTTTTCTTTCTTTTAAATGCTAGAGGCCTGGTGCACGAATTCGTGCACCAGTGGGGTCCCTTGGCCTGGTCTGCAAGATCGGGCTGAAAGCAGCTCTCTGACATCCCTGAGGGGACCTGGATTGCAAGAGGGCACAGGCCAGGCCGAGGGACGCCACCGGTGCACGATCGGGTCTAGGGAGGGATGCAGGAGGTTGGCCAGCCGGGGAGGGACTGCGGGAGGGCTCCAGGGTGGTCTGGCCCATCTTGCTCAGTCCCTGTTGGCTGAACCCCATCAGCAAGCTAACCTACCAGTTGGAACATCTGCTCCCTGGTGGTCAGTGCACATCATAGCAATTGGTCGACTGTCTGCCCCCTGGTGGTCAATGCACGTCATAGCTACTGGTTGACCGGTCAACTGTCTGCCCCCTGGTGGTCAGAGCACATCATAGCGAGCAGTTGAGCAGACTTAGCATATCATTAGCATATTACGCTTTGATTGGTTGAGTGGCTGACCAGTTGACCGGACACTTAGCACATTAGGCTTTTATTATATAGGATTTTTACTGATTTCTAGGGTGAGGGGGAGGGAGAGGAAGAGAGAAAGAGAAACACCCATCAGCTGCCTCCTGCATGCTCCCTGCCGGAAATTGAGCCCCAAATCCAGGCACCTGCCCTGACTGGGAATTGAACTTGTGACCTTGTGGCACACAGGACCTGTTGGTAAATGGGGCGACACCCAACTGACTGAGTCACACCAGCCAGGGCCAGACTTGCCTTCTTGTGAGGACGCCAGTCATGTTGGATGAGTTGGAGGATGACCCTGTGACCTCATCTTTACTCGGTTGCTTCCGCAAAGACTCCGTTCCCACAGGAAGGTCACACGCCCAGGTTTCAGGTGGTCGTGAATGTCGGGGGACACTGTGCGTGCAGCCCAGCACAGACACGGAGCTGACGCGCTGGCCCTGGCCCCTGTCTTCCAGAGGAAGAGAAAGTGCACGTGCTGATCAACAACGCGGCCGTGATGCGCTGCCCACACTGGACCACGGAGGACGGCTTCGAGATGCAGCTCGGCGTGAACCACCTGGGTGAGGCCGTGCTGTGCACGCCTGGGACGTGAGCCTGGTGGGTCAGGCACGGGCTCTGGGAGGGGGTGTCCACTTTCTTTTTTTAAAAAAATATATTTTTATTGATTTCAGAGAAGGAGGGGAGGAAGGGAGAGAGAGAGAGAAACATCAATGATGAGAGAGAATCATTGATTGGCTGCCTCCTGCACGCCCCCACTGGGGATTGAGCCCACAACCTGGGCATGTGCCCTTGACTGGAATCGAACCCGGGACCCTTCAGTCCGCAGGCCGACGCTCTATCCACTGAGCCACACCAGCTAGGGCAGGGGGTGTCCACTTTCCACGTCGGCCAGGTGGCCACTCCTGGGGTCACTCTGCAGACCAGGGAGTTGCCGATGCCTCACTGCGTGCTCGTAAAGTCTTTGGGACCCACCATCAGTCTCTCCACCTTTTATCCCTTTGTCCGCCTTCAGTCTCAGTCTGTCCATCAGTCACTCCGTCAGTCTTTCCGTTGTCACCCTGCATGTACCTGGGGTTCTGTTAGGAAGGGCCAGGGGGCATCGGGACATATTAGATCAGGGCCCACCCTAATGACGTTACTTTAACTTAATTATCTCTGCAAAGAGCCCGTCTCCAAATAGGGTCACATTCTGTGGTTCTGGAGGGTAGGACTTCAACATATTTCTTTGGGGGCGGGGGAGTAGGGAGACAACAAACTCAACCCTTAACACACACACACACACACACACACACACACACACACTCATTTGCACCCTATTGGCTGGGACTCAGTCACATGACCAATCTAGTTGCAAAGGAGCCTGGGAAATGTAGTCTTTCACTGGCCCGTCTTGGGCCCAGCCAAAAGTTCCATTACTGAAGAAGAAATGGAGGAAAAATTTTGGGAGGCAGAAGGCAGTCTCCTCCCCAGCTGACCTCAGAGGGCTGGACATTTGGGGCTGGATAGGTCCTTGTTGCGGGGACTTTGCTGTGCATTGTGGGATGTGGAGCAGCATTCCTGGCCTCCACCCACTAGATGGCAGTAGTGTCCTTACTCTCCACAGTTGGGACAAACAAAATCGTCTCCAGATGTTGCCAAATGTCCCCTGGGGGCCATGCTGCTTCTGGTTGGGAACCGCTCGCTATTGGGAGGGTGAGATAAGGTATGTGCCCAGCCCACTCCTAGGCACGTGGTCAGACTTTAAGGACAGTTTTCTCTTTTTGTCGTCGTTCATCCAGGTCACTTTCTCCTGACGAACTTACTGCTGGACAAGCTGAAGGCCTCGGCCCCTTCGCGGATCATCAACCTCTCGTCCTTGGCCCACGTGGCTGGGCACATAGACTTTGAGGACCTGAACTGGGAGAAGAGGACGTATAACACCAAGGCGGCCTACTGCCAGAGTAAGCTGGCCATCGTCCTCTTCACCAGGGAGCTGAGCCGGAGGCTGCAAGGTGCGCGTGGGTGACCTGCCTCTTCCTGTAGCTCTGAGCCTGGAGCGGTCCTGCTGTGACCTGGGGCTGATGGGAGGTCAAGCAGGGGCTCTAGGACACAGGAGGCAAATGCATGGCACACATGACCAGGCTCCCCCCCTGGTGCCTGAAGCAGACATCACTAATCAATCACACACCACCAGGCTCCCCCCCTGGTGCCTGAAGCAGACATCACTAATCAATCACACACCACCAGGCTCCCCCCTGGTGCCTGAAGCAGACATCACTAATCAATCACACACCACCAGGCTCCCCCCTGGTGCCTGAAGCAGACATCACTAATCAATCACACACCACCAGGCTCCCCCCTGGTGCCTGAAGCAGACATCACTAATCAATCACACACCACCAGGCTTCCCCCCTGGTGCCTGAAGCAGACATCACTAATCAATCACACACCACCAGGCTCCTCTCCAGTGCCTGAAGCAGACATCACTAATCAATCACACACCACCAGGCTCCTCTCCAGTGCCTGAAGCAGACATCACTAATCAATCACACACCACCAGGCTCCTCTCCAGTGCCTGAAGCAGACATCACTAATCAATCACACACCACCAGGCTCCTCTCCAGTGCCTGAAGCAGACATCACTAATCAATCACACACCACCAGGCTCCCCCCCTGGTGCCTGAAGCAGACATCACTAATCAATTACACACCACCAGGCTCCTCTCCAGTGCCTGAAGCAGACATCACTAATCAATCTCACACCACCAGGCTCCCCCCTGGTAACTGAAGCAGACATCACTAATCAATCACACCCCACCAGGCTCCCCCCTGGTAACTGAAGCAGACATCACTAATCAATCACACCACCAGGCTCCCTACCAGTATCTAAAGCAGACATCACTAATCAATCTCACACCACCAGGCTCCCCCCTGGTAACTGAAGCAGACATCACTAATCAATCTCACACCACCAGGCTCCCCCCTGGTAACTGAAGCAGACATCACTAATCAATCACACCCCACCAGGCTCCATCCTGGTGCCTGAAGCAGACATCACTAATCAATCACACACCACCAGGCTCCCCCCTGGTGCCTGAAGCAGACATCACTAATCAATCACACCCCACCAGGCTCCCTCCTGGTGCCTGAAGCAGACATCACTAATCAATCACACACCACCAGGCTCCCCCCTGGTGCCTGAAGCAGACATCACTAATCAATCACACCCCACCAGGCTCCCTCCTGGTGCCTGAAGCAGACATCACTAATCAATCACACCCCACCAGGCTCCCTCCTGGTGCCTGAAGCAGACATCACTAATCAATCACACCCCACCAGGCTCCCCCCTGGTGCCTGAAGCAGACATCACTAATCAATCACACACCACCAGGCTCCCCCCTGGTGCCTGAAGCAGACATCACTAATCAATCACACACCACCAGGCTCCCTCCTGGTGCCTGAAGCAGACATCACTAATCAATCACACACCACCAGGCTCCCCCCTGGTAACTGAAGCAGACATCACTAATCAATCACACCCCACCAGGCTCCCCTCCAGTGCCTGAAGCAGACATCACTAATCAATCACACCCCACCAGGCTCCCCCCATGGTGCCTGAAGCAGACATCACTAATCAATCACACCTTCTTCCCTGGTCATCCAGGACTGGCCTCTAAGCCTCTGGTGCTCCAGGCCAGTGGACATTTGGCAATAATTGGATACTTTTGGCTGTCACTTCAGGGGTGGGTGTTGCTCCTCGCATCTAGTGGACAGAAGCCGGGGACACCTCCAGGGCACGGGTTAAAGAATGACTGGACCTCAGCGTCCGTAGTGCGGGCGTTGCAAAGCCCGCCCTCTGCCCTTGCTTCTCATAGAGCCGCGTGGGGCAGCCGTGTCCGCTCACCTGGGAGCCTGTCGGACCCCCCCTGACCCACTGCTTCAGGCCTCTGGGGGTGGGGCCAGCGGTCTGGGTTTCCCGAGGCTCCATGTGGTTTTGACACACTTGGGTGGAGAGGCCGTGCTCTGGGCAGCCAGGTGATGGAGCCGCCTCGCACGATGCAACGGCCTGGTGGGGAGGTTTCAGAGCAACAAGGGGATGCGGGTTCAAGGGCAGGAAACGGGGGGCGCCCTGGAGCTCAGGGTGGACAGCGTCAGGCTTCCTGGTAAGGAGTGAATCTGACATCCGTCTGTCCACTCCCTCCCCCGCCCCATCCTTCCCTTCTCTCCCCAGGCACAGGCGTGACGGTGAACGCGCTGCACCCCGGCGTGGCCCGGACAGAGCTGGGCAGGCACACGGGCATGCACAGCTCGGCCTTCTCCAGCTTCACGCTC
This sequence comes from Myotis lucifugus, assembly GCF_000147115.1. Lineage (NCBI taxonomy): Eukaryota > Metazoa > Chordata > Mammalia > Chiroptera > Vespertilionidae > Myotis > Myotis lucifugus. Next base: position 277,375 of record NW_005871728.1, on the reverse strand, counting down.
GGTAAGCCCCCTCCTGGCCTGGGGACCCCTCGCTGAACCCCTGCCCTCCCAGCCTGGGGCCCAGGAACCTCCTGCAGGGCATTAAGACCAATGGGACATCTATAGGTATTTAGAAAGATTTATTAGGAGAAAGTGGCTCAGAAGTCCCACGATCAAAAGATTTAGAAGAATTAAAAAGGACATGAAGGAAGAGGAAAGATTATTGCCAAATGAAATAAAGAATTTTTGATGCTGAAAAAAAAAAAAAAAAAAAGGAAGTCCCACGATCCGCCCTCAGCCCGCCCTCGGCCCGCCCTTCGGCCCGGAAAAGCCGAGGGTGTAGTTGCAGAGTCCGCAGCCAGGCCCGCCCAGGGTCTGACGGGAGATGGAGATGACGTCCCCAGCTCCAAGCAGAAGATCGAATTCTCCCTTCCTCACCTTTTTCTTTTTCTTTTTTAAAAAAATATTATATTTGGTTGATTTCAGAGAGGGAGGGGAGGAGGGAGAGAAAGAGAAACATCAATGATGAGAGAGAATCATTGATCGGCTGCCTCCTGCATGTCCCCCAGTGGCGCTCGAGCCCGCAACCCAGGCATGTGCCCTTGATTGGAATCGAACCTGGGACCCTTTGGTCTGCAGGCCGATGCTCTATCCACTGAGCCACACCGGCCAGGGCAGAACAAGTCACTTTTCTGTGTGGAGCCTCAGAATAGCCCCAGGAAACAGGCCAGGGCCCATCTGACTGATGAGAAAGCCACGTCTCAGAGGGGGAGGAGCCTGTGGAGCCAACTCCTCGTCCGCTAACTTGCTGTGCCACCCAGGGGAGCGGCTGCACCTCTCTGAGCCTCAGCGCCCTCCTGCAGAGGGAGGGCTTGCGTCGGCGTCCCTGGGAGGAGGCCTCCCGTAACCGGGCCAGCACAGCGCCTGGCCCAGATTGAAGGGGAACAGTTAGAACTTGACAACTAGCATTTATAACCCTGAAAAACACGGAGTGGGTGCTACCAGGTGGCACGGATCTTAAGCTGGAGACAGTCAATAATAAAAGTTATTTAGCCCTGGCCAGTTTAGCTCAGTCGATAGAGCATCGGACTGCAGACCAAAGGGTCCGGGTTCGATTCCAGTCAAGGGCACATACCTCGGTGGCAGGCACCTCCTGGGCCCAGGCCCTGGTTGGGGCTCATGCAGGAGGCAACCAATGGATGTGTTCCTCTCACATCGATGTTTCTCTCTGTCTTTCCCTCTCTCTTCCACTCTCCCTAAAAATCAATGGAAAAATATCCTCAGGTGAGGATTAACAACAACAAAAAAGTGATTATAAAGCAGGATGGGGTATGGTGGGGACTCGGGGCTGATGGAAAGGAGGGAGAGCCTCCATTTGCCCGAGGAAAGCCAGGAGGGCTTCCTGGGGGAGGCAGCTTCTGGAGGGAGGTGCTAGGGAAGGGGATTCCTGTTGGCGGGAACCGCAGGAGCAAAAGCCCGGAGGGACTCCCGGCCAACGTCCGGCCTCCCTGGGCCCTGAGTCTTGGGGTGGAGCAGGGCCTTTTGCATTCTTTCTCCTCTCTGAATGCCTGTGGACTAAACGCTCTGTGGGCTGGTTGCAGGGCCCATCTTCTGGCTGCTGGTCAAGAGCCCCCAGCTGGCGGCCCAGACCAGCACCTACCTGGCCGTGTCCGAGGAACTGGAGGGCGTTTCGGGGAAGTACTTCGATGGACTCAGAGAGAAGGCCCCGGCCCCCGAGGCTGAGGATGACGAGGTGGCCCGGCGGCTCTGGGCTGAAAGCGCCCGTCTGGTGGGCCTGAAGGGGTCCTAGGGGGTCCCCTGCGTGGGGCCAGCCCTTCCCCCAAAGCACCTGGGAGCAGGTGTGAAAACCATCATCAGGATGGAGCCGCAAGAAGACCAAGGCTGGCTGCCATGCCCACGCCACCCTCTAGGTGGCAGCATCGGCCAAGCCTTCAAAGGAAGGACCCTGCCTGCCTGCCACGCCCGCAGCCGCCGCTAGATGGCAGCATTGACCAAGGAATGCTGGCTGCCATGCTCACACCGCCCTCTAGGTGGCAGCATCGGCCTTTCCACGCTCCCTCTCTCTCCTGGCGGCGGGGGACTGGGCTGCAGGTGCGCACCTGAGCCAGGTGCTGCCGCAGGTGAGCCAGGCCATCAGCTGCTTCCCCTGGGAACTGCTGGGGAAGGAGCCAGCGCCCTCCCACGTGGGCCACGGTGCGGGGCAAGGTGTCTGCTAGACACGATCGAGTTCATGGCTCACCCATGGTTCTCCTCTCTGAGCCTCAGTTTCCCCAACTGGAAAGTGTGCAGAATCCCAGGACTACCTCCCAGGATGGCCTGCTGAGCTTTTCTTGCCAGGGAGAGGTTCCTGAGGGTCTTTGTGTGCCAGAGCCTGGCCGGGTGTGGGGGAAAGAGGGGTAGTAGTGTATGTGTGGGGGGGCTGTACCCCGAGACCAGGCCGACACACACCTGGCCCATTATCCCCGAGTGACGCCCCCGCGGACAGGTGAGCAACGCACCAGCTGCTGCTGCTCAGGGCCCAGGACGCCCGGGGTCACGACCTTCCCTTGCCCTGTGGACTCACAGACTTGCTCTTTAATAAATAATGATAAGAATCTAGCTGAGTCATAGCTTTCACTGCTTCCTCTGGGCATGTGGGGGAAGTCCCATGGGCTCATGTATTTCTTCCTGTTTTTTTTTGTTTTTTTTTTTTAGATCTTGCCATTCACATTCTAGGCTTCTTTTTATTTTTTTAACCCTTGGTAAAAATTTATCCAAGGAACAGGATACACGTACATTTTAAAACACGAACCATTAGAGTCCGGCCGGCGTGGCTCAGTGGTTGAGCATCGACCCAGGAGCCAGGAGGTCACCCGGTTCGATTCCCGGTCAGGCCACATGCCCGGGTTGCAGGCTCCATGCCCAGCGTGGGGCGTGCAGGAGGCAGCCGATGGATGATTGTCATCATTGATGTTTCTATTTCTCTCTCCCTCTCCCTTCCTCTCTGAAATCAATAAAAGGAAAGGCTCCTGCCCTGGCTGGTTTGGCTCAGTGGACAGAGCGTCGGCCTGTGGACTGAAGGGTCCCGGGTTTGATTGCAGTCAAGGGCTTGTGCCCAGGTTGCAGGCTCGATCCCCAGTGGGGGCTGTGGAGGAGGCAGCTGATCAATGATTCTCTCTCATCATTGATGTTTCTCTCTCTCCCTTCTCTGAAATCAATACAAATATATATTTAAAAAAAGGCTCTTAAGAATGAGTTACAGACAACAGGGGGGTGAGGGCATGAGTGGGGGGGCAAGGGGGGGTAATGTAGGGATAAGGACACATGTAATAATAAAGTAATTTAAAAAAAGAATGAGTTACTAATTAAAAAAAAATTAAAGTCCCTTAATCAACAATTTTAATCCCCCTCATCCCAGGTGCCTCCTCCGCCCCCTTTGCCACGGGAAGGGGTGGTTTTGGGGGAGCAGGATGTGGATGCCTTTGGGGGGCGCCCCCGTCCTGTCTTCCACTCTCCCTTTCACACCCCTGCTTTCTTAGCCTTTCTCATGGCCATGGGCTCCCCTCACGAGGTCCCCACCGATTCTGCTTAAAGGAGGAGAATTACCGGCAGAATTACGGTCCCTGTGTTAGGAGCAAATCAGCTGAAATGAGATGTTATCACCAACTCCCCAGATAGGGCAGCCAGTCTGGCCTCAGCCACGTGCAGGCGGCTGGCGGCTGGCGGTTTCGAGCCACAAACCCCTCAGACCGACATCCGCTTCCTTTTCGGAACCGAGAAACCTCAGACCACAGACACTGTCTCACACACACGCTGAGGTCACCCTTCTCGGGGCCCCGGAGGCCCTGGGCGGCTCCCAAGCCCAGCGCTAACCTTCGGAGATGAAAGGTGATGAAACCCCCATCTGAAACCATCTCAAAACCACAGCCGCCCAGACCGGAGACTGTGGCAGAGCAACCAGCAGCCGGAGGAAGTGGAGGAGAAAGGGCTGTGGGTTAGCGGGGGGCGGGGTGCACGTTCACAGAAAGGCACCCAAGTCGGGGTGAAGCTTTCGTAGGCCCTTTGGGGCCTGGGGCCTGTGCCAGGAGGCCCGGCTGCTGGCGACAGGCGCTGGCCAGGTGCCGGCTGGGCTGGTGTTCGCCCGGCTGGGCGCTGTGGCCCAGGAGACACCCGGCTCTCCTTGAGGGACGTGGGAACCATCCCACCTGCCTGACTGGTGACCAGGGGCCACTTCACCCCGAGGCTGGGCGTCTGTGGCGGGTTGATGGTGGCCCCTCAAGTTATGTCCATCCCTGGCCGGTGTGGTTCAGTGGATAGAGTGTCGGCCTGCGGACGGAAGGGTTCGATTCCGGTCAAGGGCACATGCCCAAGTTGCAGGCTCGATCCCCAGTAGGGGGCGTGCAGGAGGCAGCCGATCAATGATTCTCTCTCATCTCATTGATGTTTCTCTCTCCCTCTCCTGCTCTGAAATCAATTAAATAAATAAATATATATATATAAATAAAAATATGTGGCCCATCCACACAAGGACATATTGTCCTGGGAGGGAAACGTCGCGTTCAGTGTAGAAACACTGAGATAGACGGGCCGGGGTCCCTGAATGACGCTGTCAGCTTCAGGAGCTGGGAGCGGGCGGCGGGGAGATGGACCTACTACTCGCGGGCGGCGCACAGTGGGACCACAAATCGCGTCTGCACCTGTGGCTCACAGGGATGGGGCCGGTGGGCTCCATGCCGAGTCAGTGGCTGTAGGGTTTGACATCGTCATGGAAACAGAGCGAATGGTGAAAGGCTGTGGCAACCGAGCGACAGTGAGCGAGAAGGCGCGTGTGAAATCGGGGTTTCCGGAGGGCTTGTCACAGCGGCGGAGCTTCGCGGGGAGGGAAACGCGCAGCCTCGGACCTGCTGGACCTGGGAATCTGGAGGCCCCCTGCCCCCCAACTCCCCTTGATGGGAGGTCCCGGTCCCTCCTCAGGCAGGTGTCTCCCCCAAGTGGTTGATTGGCATCAAGCCCCGCCCCGCCTGGCTCACCTGGGTGGGGATGGGGGGTCCGCTAACGCTCTGTGATTGGCTGAGTCCGGGGCTCACCTGGGGGCGGCTCTGGGGCGTTAGGCTGGGGGTGGGAGGGGGTCCGGCTGGGGGGATCCATGGACGGGGAATTTCTTCACTATTTTGGGCTTTTCGGGGACCCGGGGCTGAGGCGGCTGCGCAGGTAGGTGTCTCCCGCACAACGTGTAAGAGCCGGGCAGCCCTGGCCCGCGTGGCTCAGCCGGGTGAGCATCGCCCTGGGCACCCCAAGGTCTCGGGTTCGATTCCAGGTTGGGGCACGTGCTCGGGTGGCGGGTTTGACCCCTGTCAGGGCGCCTGTGGGAGGCAACCAATCTCTCTCTCTCTCTCTCTCTCTCTCTCTCTCTCTCTCTCTCTCTCAAATAAATAAAGACATATCCTCAGACAAAGGCAAAAAGAATGCCCAAACTTACACGTAATTTAAAAGTACATTGAAAAGGGAAACCTTCAGTGTTTAAGGCAGTGGTTCTCAACCTTCCTAATGCCGCGACCCTTCAATACAGTTCCTCATGTTGTGGGGACCCCCAAACATAAAATTATTTTCGTTGCTACTTCATCACTGTCATGTTGCTACTGTTATGAATCGTCATGTAAATATCTGATATGCAGGATGTATTTTCATTGTTACACATTGAACATAATGAAAGCATAGTGATTCATCACAAAAACAATATGGAATTATATACGTGTTTTCCGATGGTCTTAGGCGACTCCGGTGAAAGGGTCGTTCGACCTCCAAAGGGGTCGCGAACCGCAGGTTGAGAACCGCTGGTTTCAGGAGCCTCGCTCCCAACTCTCTTTCCATATTTCTAACTCATTTGAACCCTGTGAATGGATGACTGGGATAAAGTTAATTTAAGTTCAATAAGTCAAAGCGAAGGCTTGCACACACACGGTGGCATGCCGAGATATATTCTGCACCTTACTGTTTCCCGGGCAGCCATCCATATGAAAGAAAAACCGTGCGATGCACGTGCTGCTGGCGGGCCCGGGGTTCTGTGGAAACCACCATCAGACAGAGAGACCACATGTGCAAACAGTAAAAAAACCCAAACATTCTGACCGATCAGGCACCGACCGTGTCTTAGAAAGGCGACTCTTCAGCGAGAAGAAACTAGAGGAGGGTCACACTTTGGACTCTGCAGGGTTAAGGGAAAAAGGAGAAAAAAGGGGAAATTAGGGTTTTGCAAGGAGGGGGGGAGGGAAGGACAGAAACCTCTTCCCCTAATAAGAACCTGTACTTCCCCTCACCGACAGTAGAGGGCGCGCTTGTCTGAAAAAATCGTCACAATCCTAACCAGGAGCCTTAAATACTTAGGAGCACCTGTTCTCTCTCCCAGGGATGTTTCTCTCTCTCTGTCTCTCCCCCTCCCTTCACTCTCTCTAAAAATCAATGGAGCCCTGAACGGTGTGGCTCAGTGGATAGAGCGTCGGCCTGCGGACTGAAGGGTCCCCGGTTCGATTCCGGTCAAGGGCATGTACCTGTGTTGCAGGCACATCCCCAGTAGGGGGTGTGCAGGAGGCAGCTGATCGATGTTTCTCTCTCATTGATGTTTCTAACTATCTCTCTCCCTTCCTCTCTGTAAAAAATCAATAAAATATATTTTAAAAAAATCAATAAAAACAATAAAAATATATTTTAAAAAATAAAAATCAATGGAAAAGTAGCCTCAGGTGGCCACGATGAACAGCAGCAGAGGAAGACACTGAAGGGAAAACTGTAGGAACCGCCCCAGGCCAGCAGCCTGTGTAGACACACACGGGCCCAGCATAGGGACCAGACACTGTCACCAAGTGGTCAGGTTGGACTTGGGTCTGCGGCTCCGTCCACAGCGGTTCCGCTGGGTTCTGCGGGTGAGACCTGGCCGTCCTGACGTCACTCCGCCTCGCTGGGGGAACCCTCTCCCTGTCCTGTGGCCACACACAGGCCCTGTGGGAGCGCCCCGGTGGCCCACGTGTCTGTGGCTGGCAGGCAGGCCGCAGGCGGAAACCGCAGGGGGATGTGGTTTGCGGTGCAGCCTTGTCTTGCACAGGGGACGTCCCCTTCCTGTAGAGCAGGGCTGAGGTCGCCCTGGGTGAAGGGGTTAGAGCCCCAGGCTGCCCCGTCTGGGCGTGTCCCCCTGTGGCCATCGGCCGTCCAGCGCGAGCTGTGGGCTCATGTCCTCGGGGTCCCTTTTCTGCTTGGACCTGGTGAAGGCCGCCCGGGAGGTGACGGGAGGCTGTGGAGGGAGGAGAGTGTAGATGCTGAGGTTCTTTACCCGGTGACCCTCTGCGAGGTCCTGGGGCTGGTGAGGGATCGAGAGACCACCCACCGTATGGTCATTTTTCTTTAGTTTTTAAAAAAATATATTTTATTGATTTTTTACAGAGAGGAAGGGAGAGGGATAGAGAGTTAGAAACATCGATGAGAGAGAAACATCGATCAGCTGCCTCCTGCACACCCCCACTGAGGATGTGCCTACAACCCAGGTACATGCCCTTGACCGGAATTGAACCCAGGACCCTTCAGTCTCCATACCGACGCTCTATCCACTGAGCCAAACTAGCTAGGGCTCTTTAGTTTTTAAAAACATATTTTTATTGATTTCAGAGAGGAAGGGAGAGAGCGAGAGAGCGAGAGAGAGAGAGAGAGAGAGACATCAACGATGAGAGAGAATCATGGATAGGCTGCCTCCTGCACGGCCCCCACTAGGGATCGAACCCGCAACCCGGGCACATGCCCTTGACTGGAATCGAACCCGGGACCCTTCAGTCCGCAGGCTGATGCTCTATCCACTGAGCCAACCTGCTAGGGCCCCACCAGTGTTTAAGGAGCCTCGCTCCCACTCTCTTTCCATATTTTTAACACATTTGAACCCTGTGAGTGGATGACAGGGATAAAGTTAATTTAAGTTCAATGAATCAAAGCGAAGGCTTGCACACACGGTGGCATGCCGAGATATATTCTGCACCTTCCTATTTCCCACGCAGCCATCGATATGAAAGATAAACCGTACGATGCACGGGCTGCTGGCGGGCCCGGGGTTCTGTGAAAACCACCATCAGACAGAGAGACAGGTGTGCAAACAGTAAAAAAACCCAAACATCCTGACCGATCAGGCACCGACCGTGCCTTAGAAAGGCGACTCTCCAGCGAGAAGAAACTAGAGGAAGGGCACACTTTGGACTCTGCAGGGTTAAGGGAAAAAGGGGAAAAAAGGGGAAATTAGGGTTTTGCAAGAAATGGGGGGAGGGAAGGACAGAAACCTCTTCCCCTATCTAATAAGAACCTGTACTTCCCCACACCGACAGTAGAGGGCGCGCTTGTCTGAAAAAATCCTCATAATACTAACCAGAAGCCTTAAATATTTAGGAGCACCTGTTCTCTCTCCCAGGGATGTTTCTCTCTCTCTGTCTCTCCCCCTCCCTTCACTCTCTCTAAAAATCAATGGAGCCCTGACCGGTGTGGTTCAGTGGGTAGAGCGTCGGCCTGTGGACTGAAGGGTCCCGGGTTCGATTCCTGTCAAGGGCATGTACCTTGGTTGCAGGCACATCCCCAGGAGGGGGTGTGCAGGAGGCAGCTGATCGATGTTTCTCTCTCATCGATGTTTCTAACTCTCTATCCCTCTCCCTTCCTCTGTAAAAAATCAATAAAAACAATAGAAATATATTTAAAAAATAAAAATCAGTGGAAAAGTAGCCTCAGGTGACCACGATGAACAGCAGCAGAGGAAGACACTGAAGGGAAAACTGTACGAACCGCCCATGCCAGCAGCCTGTGTAGACACACACGGGCCCAGCATAGGGACCAGACACTGTCACCAAGTGCTCAGGTTGGACGTGGGGCTGCGGCTCCGTCCACGGCGGTTCCGCTGGGTTCTGCAGGTGAGACCCGGCCGTCCTGCCGTTACTCCGCCTCGCTGGGGGAACCCTCTCCCTGTCCTGCGGCCACACACAGGCCCTGTGGGAGCGCCCCGGTGGCCCACGTGTCTGTGGCTGGCAGGCCGGCCGCAGGCGGAAACCGCAGGGGGATGTGGGTTGCGGTGCAGCCTTGTCTTGCACAGGGGACGTCCCCTTCCTGTAGAGCAGGGCTGAGGTCGCCCTGGGTGAAGGGCTCAGAGCCCCAGGCTGCCCCGTCTGGCGTGTCCCCCTGTGGCCATCGGGCGTCCAGCGCGAGGTGTGGGCTCATGTCCTCGGGGTCCCTTTTCTGCTTGGACCTGGTGAAGGCCGCCCGGGAGGTGACGGGAGGCTGTGGAGGGAGGAGAGTGTAGATGCTGAGGTTCTTTACCCGGCGACCCTCTGCGAGGTCCTGGGGCTGGTGAGGGATCGAGAGACCACCCACCCTATGGTCATTTTTCTTTAGTTTTTTAAAAAATATATTTTATTGATTTTTTACAGAGAGGAAGGGAGAGGGATAGAGAGCCAGAAACATCGATGAGAGAGAAACATCGATCAGCTGCCTCCTGCACACCCCCACTGAGGATGTGCCTACAACCCAGGTACATGCCCTTGACCGGAATTGAACCCAGGACCCTTCAGTCTCCATACCGATGCTCTATCCACTGAGCCAAACTAGCTAGGGCTCTTTAGTTTTTAAAAACATATTTTTATTGATTTCAGAGAGGAAGGGAGAGAGCGAGAGAGAGAGAGAGAGAGAGAGAGACATCAACGATGAGAGAGAATCATGGATCAGCTGCCTCCTGCACGGCCCCCACTAGGGATCGAGCCCGCAACCTGGGCATGTGCCCTTGACTAGAATCGAACCCGGGATCCTTCAGTCTGCAGGCTGACGCTCTATCCACTGAGCCAACCGGCTAGGGCCCCACCAGTGTTTAAGGAGCCTCGCTCCCACTCTCTTTCCATATTTTTAACACATTTGAACCCTGTGAGTGGACGACTGGGATAAAGTTAATTTAAGTTCAATAGGTCAAAGCCAAGGCTTGTTCACACGGTGGCATGCCGAGATATATTCTGCACCTTCCTGTTTCCCCCACGCAGCCATCCATATGCAAGAAAAACCGTGCGATGCACGTGCAGCTGCTGGGCCTGGGGCTCTGTGAAAACCCCCATCAGACCGAGAGACCACATGTGCAAACAGTGGAAAAACCCGAACATTCTGACCGATCAGACACCGACCGAGTCTTTGAGAGGCGACTCCTCAGCGAGAAGACACTTGAGGAGGTGAACACTTTGGACTCTGCAGGCTAAGGGCACAATCTGGAAACAGGGCAGAGTTGGGATTTTCCGAGAAGCGGGGGGGAGGGA
>NW_005871728.1:264580-266439 GCF_000147115.1 Myotis lucifugus | reverse complement strand
CTGGGAGGACCCCCCTGGTCGCACTCGTTTTTGTTGGCTAGCACCGCCCGCCAGCCGGCAGACAACAGCAGGGAGGATGTTGTTTTGCTGCAGCAATCCTTTTCTACAGAGGAGGGTCCTCTCCTTCTAGAGCAGCAGGGGAGGACGTCCCCCCGGATGAGGGCATCAGATCCCCGGGCTCCTCCTCTGTCTCTCCTCCTGTGACCATGGGTCGTCCAGCGCGAGGTGTGGTCCTCATGTCCTCCGGGGCCCCTTTTCTGCTACGTCCTGATGAACGCCCCCCAGGAGATGACAGGATGCTGTGGAAGGAGAAGAGAGAAGATGCTGAGCTTCATTACCCGGCAATCCTCTACGAGCTCCGGCGGCTGATGAGGGATCGAGAGACCACCCACCATATGGTCATTTTTCTTTAGTTTCTAAAAATATATTTTTATTTTTATCAAAGAGGAAGGGAGAAGAGGAAAGAGAGAGAGAGAGAGAGAGAGAGAGAGAGAGAGAGAGAGAAAGAGAGAGAGAGAATCATGGATCGGCTGCATCCTGCACACCCCCCACTGGGGAGGATCAAGCCTGAAACCTGGGCACGTGCCCTTGACCGGAATCGAACCTGAGACCCTTCAGTCCACAGGCTGATGCTCTATCCAGTGAACCAAACCGGCCAGGGCTTTTCCATTGATTTTGAGAGAGAGAGAGAGAGAGAGAGAGAGAGAGAGAGAGAGGAACATGAACATGAATATGAGAGAGACACATCGATCGGTTGCCTCCCACAGGCTCCCCGACCAGGGCTGGGGATCAAACCTGCAACCCAGGTGTGTGCTCTTGCCTGGGAATCGAACCGTTGGACCCACAGTGCTTGGGACTGGCGCCCTAACCACTGTGCAGCACCGGCCAGGGCTCGTTGGGGGTTTGATCTGCACGCCTCCAGGGAATGCCAGGGCGTCTATGGGAAGCCTGGCCCGCGGACAGTGCCTGGTGGCAGGAGATAAGTGAGGCTCCTTGGAGCTTGTGTGCAAGTCATTCCCCCGGGGGCACAGCTCCGGTCTGATAAGTCTCAATTAGGAAAGGCCGGGCAGGCGGGGGGAGGGAGGGGAGGGCGCTTCTTCCTCATCACGTCCATCCATCCATCTGTCCAGTGTCCCTGCTCCAGCCCCTCACGGCTTCCCTCCTGGGCTGCGGAGTCAGAACGGGCATAGGAGCCATGTCCCCGTCTCGGTCTGCCCTCTTCTGTCTCGGTGAGTCCGGAGGGTGGACCTGGGAGACGCTGAGGGGTGGGCAGTGGGTACCAGGCAGGTAACTGTTTGAAAGCAGCACGCGCGATGGATTTCAGAGCAAGAGGCGAGCTGTGGGTGGGACCCAGGGGGGTGATGTGTCTGAATTTTCCTAGTCTATTCACTGCCCGGGCAGGACAGGAACAGAACATGCTTCGTGTTGGCTTAAACGTTCTCCCACTGCAACATCTTAAAAAAAAAAAATCCAGCCCTGGCTGGTTTGGCTCAGTGCATAGAGCTTTGGCCTGCGGACTGAAAGGTCCTGGGTTCGATTCCAGTCAAGGGCACATGCCTGGGTTGCGGGCTCAATCCCCAGTGGGGGACATGCAGGAGGCAGCCAATCAATGATTCTCTCTCATCGTTGATGTTTCTATCTCTCTCTCCCTCTCCCTTCCTCTCTGAAATCAATAAAAATGTATCTATATATAAAAAAATCCTCACATACCTGGGGTGCAGGTTCGATCCCCAACCCCGGTCTGGACGTGTATGGGAGGCAACCAATCGATGTGTCTTTCTCACATGGATGTTTCTCTCTCTCTCTCTCTCTCTCTCTCTCTCTCTCTCCCTCTTTTCCTCCCTCCCTTCCTCTCTCTC
>NW_005871728.1:262275-264258 GCF_000147115.1 Myotis lucifugus | reverse complement strand
ACACTCCCCTCCCCCTCCCCTCCCCCGCACTGCCCACCATAATCTACTTCCTGTCACTGGACAGATGGCCGCTTCCTATACATGGAACCTAGGGGCCCGTCATGTTAGCTCCTTGCACTTCAGTTAGGGGCCTGTGTATCTCCCAAAACGACGCCGACGAGAGGCCTAGAAGGCACGCCGACGCCTCATCCTGGCGTCCAGCCCCCAGGAAGTGGGGGTCCCCGGACGCCCTAGCCCTGGGTCCTTTCCTTCTGTCCCCAGGGCTGTGTCTGCGGCAGGTGATAGCAGCTCGGGATGGTGAGTGGGGACCCCTCCTCTGGGCCCAGCCGGTGAGGCGAGCGGGCAGGGTGGGGGGGCCCGGGGCCCGGCTGACCCCCATGGCCCTCCGCTTGCTTCCCTCCCAGAGCCACTGCCCAAGCCCACCCTCCGGGCCCTGCCCAGCCCCCTGGTGCCCCTGAACAAGCCGGTGACCGTCCGCTGCCAGGGCCCCCCCGGCGTGGACTTGTACCGCCTGGAGAAGCTGAGGTCCGGGAAGTACATGAACGTGGCCTCTCTCAACATCCCAGCCATGGAGCACACCTCTGCCGGGCCTTACCGCTGCTCCTACCAGAACGGCAGTCGCTGGTCCCCGGCCAGCGAGCAGCTGGAGCTGGTGGCCACCGGTAACTGGGCGGACGGACGGACAGGACAGGGCGGAAGGGCCGACGGTGCTCGGTTCTTGGGCTTGAAGGGAGTGAATGGGGGAAGATGATTATGGTAAACTCAGTGTCTCCAGGGGCTGGGACCAGGGTTGGGCAGTGAGGCACTGGGCTTATGTGCTAAATTTTGGGGAGGTGCCCCCCAATTCAGCTCTCAAGGTAAATACGTTAGTGCAGTAGCTGCTTACAAAGACCAGTGTGAAGCTCGGCCGGTGTGGCTCAGTGGTTGAGCATCGACTTATGAACCAGGAGGTCACGGTTCGATTCCCGGTCAAGGGCACATGCCCAGGTTGCGGGCTCCATCCCCAGTGTGGGGCGTGCAGGAGGCAGCCCATCCATGATTCTCTCTCATCATTGATGTTTCTCTCTCTCTCCCTCCCTCTCTGAAATAATAATAGAAAAATCAGTGAAGCTCAACCGGTGTGGCTCAGTTGGTTGAGCGTTGTCTGGTGCACATACCTAGGTTTCAGGTTCAGTCCCCACTTAGGGCAGGTGCGGAAGGCAACTGATTGATGTTTCTTTCTTTCTCTCTCTCTCTCTCTCTCTCAACCTATCTCTATCTTTATCTCTATCTCTATCTCTATCTCTATCTCTATCTCTATCTCTATCTCTATCTCTATCTCTATCTCTATCTCTATCTCTATCTCTATTTCTCCCTCCCTCCAGTGAGGATTTAAAAAAACACCAGTGACCTAAGCCAGTCGGAGAAAGACAAGTACCAGATGATTTCACTCATACGTGGAATCTAATGAACAAAATGAACTAACAAGCAAAATAGAGACAGATTCCTAGAGAGAGAGCAGCTGGTGTGTGTGTGTGTGTGTGTGTGAAGGGAATGAGCAAAAAAGAAAAAGAGAAAAATGCATGGGCACGGACCACGGTGTGGTGACTGCCAGGGGGAGGGGAGGCGGGGAGGGGAGGGGAGGGGAGGTGGAGGCGGGCACAGGGGGATAATGGTGATGGAAGGAGACGTGACTTGGGGTGGTGAACACACCATGCAGTGTGCAGGTGATGAGTTGTACCTGTGTAATTTTGTTAACCAGTGTCACCCCAATAACCATTGTCACCCCAATAACCATTGTCACCCCAATAACCAGTGTCACCCCAATAACCAGTGTCACCCCAATGCATTCAATAAGAAGGAACAAGCACAAAAGAAACAGTTGCCCGTTGGGCAAAGTGTAGCTACAGTGACGTTCACTACGATTTGTTTATGAGGTTTAAGTTTCTTTCGTTTTTGCTTTTTGTTAATCCTTACCCACTGATTTTTAGGGAGAGTAGAAGG
>NW_005871728.1:258741-262130 GCF_000147115.1 Myotis lucifugus | reverse complement strand
GAACAGATAACACAGAAACATATACATATACTTATTTCTGGGAGCCTCCCTTTGTTTGGTTTTCCTCTTGCCAGCCACCCGGGCCAGGGGCTGGGAGGTCCAGCCCTCCATTGAGGGTATGTGCCCCTGGCCCGGACTCAAACCCGGGGCCCCTTCAGTCGGGAGGGCTGACTCTTTCCCCTGAGTCAAACTGGGCCAGGGCTATGGATGTTTAACTTTGCACATTTAAAAAAAATTATATATTTTTATTGATTTTTGACAGAAGAGGAAGGGAAGAGGAATAGGAGAAGTTAGACACATCAATCAGCTTGCCTCCTGCACACCCCCCCACTGGGGGATGTGCCCGCAACCACCGGTACATGCCCTTGACCGGAATCGAACCTGGGACCCTTCAGTCCGCAGGCCGATGCTCTATCCACTGAGCCAAACCGGTCAGGGCAACTTTTGCACATTTTTAAATTTTACAGAGAGGAGGGGAAAGGGAGAGAGAGATAGAAACATGGATGGGGCTGCCTCCTGCTCACCCCGCTACTGGCGATCAAGCTGACAATGCGGGCGTGTGCCCTGACTGGGAATCAAACCGGCAACCTCTCTGCAGGGGACGATGTTCAGCCAACTGAGCCACACCTCGGCCGGGCAGCGGCTGCTGTCTTTGATCCCAGAGTTCTTTTGTTCACAGGAATTTACGAGAAGCCCACGCTCTCCGCCCAGCCCGGCCCGTCGGTGCCCCTCGGAGCGGACGTGACGCTCCAGTGCCGGAGCAGATACGGTTTTGACCAATACGCTCTGTACAAGAAGGGGGACACGGGGCCTTACAAGGGCCTTGAGCGGTGGGACCGGGCCAACTTCCCCATCACCACGGTCACGGCCGCCCACAGCGGGACCTACCAGTGCTACGGCTTCTCCAGCAGCAACCCGTACCTGTGGTCCGCCCCCAGCGACCCCCTGGAGCTCGTGGTCACGGGTAAGGGGGTGCAGGCCAGACCTTCCTTCCTCTGCCTCCGCAGGCCCTGATGCAAGCTCCCAGGGGAGGGACCCAGAGGTGCAAAGGGTGGACTTTATGCCAACACCAGAGCTTCTTCTCTCCCAGGAGTCTTTAATGTTTAAAATATATTTTTATTGATTCCAGAGAGGAAGGGAGAGGGAGAGAGAGAGAGAAACATCAATGATGAGAGAGAATCATGGATCGGCTGCCTCCTGCAGCCCCCATACTGAGGATTGAGCTGGGAACCCGGGCATGTGCTCTTGACGGGGAATGGAACCGTGACCTCCAGGTTCATAGGTCGATGCTCAACACTGAGCCACACCGGCCGGGCTCTTTATTATTTTACTAGAGGCCCAGTGCATGGATTCATGCACCAGTGGGGGTCCCTCAGCCTGGCTTGCACCCTCTCACAATCCAGGACCACTCAGGGAATGTCGGACTGCCGGTTTCGGCCCGATCCCCTGGCCTCTGGCAGTCCGACATCCCCTGAGGGATGTAGTAGTGTGCAAAGCAGCAGACGGCCAGGCAGGAGCCCAAGCCCTGGCCAGGCGCCTGCAGCTCCAGCTCATCCTGGCCCCGCTGCGCCTGCTGCTACTGCTCACAGCTGTGCTCGCCAGCCATGAACCCGGTGTCTGGCGCCTAAAGGTCAGCTGAGCGGCGCTCCCGCTGTGGGAGTGCACCGACCACCAGGGGGCAGCTCCTGCATCGAGCGTCTGGCCCCTGGTGGTCAGTGCGCGTCATAGTGACCGGTCAACTGGTCATTCGGTCATTCAGGCTTTTATATATATAGATTGTTGACCATATTAGAGGTGTCCCCCCTTGCTCCCTTCCTCCCAGCCCCGGCTTTCCCCCTAGGTCTTCCCCACACTTATCTACGTCCCTGGCTATGTATATATACATATGCATATAAGTTATGTTAATCTCTTCCAAGCTCCGCCTCCTCCCTCCCAGATCTGTCAGTCTGCTCCATGCACCCACACCGCTGGACCCATTTTGTTCATCTGTTTGTTTTGTTCATTAGATTCTACACATGAGTGAGATCATATGGCACTTGCCTTTCTCTGATGGGCTTATTTCACTGGGCACAATGCTCTTCAGGTTAGGGGGGCTTTGGAAATCTACTTAACACCCAGCGGTGTAAGATTTGTGTTCAGTTTCCAGGCGAGGAATCTGGGTGGCAGAAGTGTTTTTGCTCAGAAAACACAGTTAACAGGCCACAGAATTCCCTCTTTTTCTGATTTCTCAGGGACCTCTGGGACACCCAGCCAGTCACCCACAGAAGCACCTTCCTCTACAACACGTAAGTCCTGAGGGGTTCACCCTGGTGTCTGGGGTCCAAGGCACGTGGACCCCTTCTTTTTCATCTTCACCTGAGGATATGTTTGATTTTTACAGGGAGGGAGGGAGGGAGGGAGGGAGGGAGGGAGAAACATTGATTGGTTGCCCTCCTATATATGCCCTGACCAGGGATCCAACCCACAACTTAGGCATGTGCCCTGACTGGGAATCAAACCTACTTTTTGGTGCATGGGATGACGCTCCAACCAATTGAGCCACACCAGCCAGGGTCATCAATAGATTCTTGTATGTGTCCCGACTGGGGACCAAACCTACAATCTTGGAGTATCAGGATGATGCTCTAACCAATTGAGCTACCCGGCCAGGGCCATTACTAGTTTAATTTTCACATTGACAGAGTAGAGGAGATGGCCCCATCCCTTTACTCTCCCCTTAAAAACCCCCAAAACTTTATTGTTGAAAGTATTACAGATGTTCCCCTACTCCCATTGACCCTTTCTAGCCCACACCTGCCCCTGCCCCAGGCCTTCACCACACTATTGTCTACTATGTCCATGGGTGGTGCATATGTGCATACAAGGTCTTTGGTTAACTACTTCCCACCTTCCCTCTGAGATTCGACAGTCTGTTTCATGCTTCTCTGTTCTTCCTTTTTAAAATATTTTTTATCCCAGGGCCTTCTAGGGATACCACCATCTTTTCAAGGGGGCCAGGCTCTACAACTGGTGAGTAAGTGGTTCTTTCTGGACCTTCCTTCTCCTCACCTGTGTCTCTTTTTTCTGATTTTTTTTAGTCTTTATTGTTGAAAGTATTACATATGTCCTCTTCCCCCCCCCCCGCCCCCACATCTACCCACTCCAGTCCACCCGATTCCACCCCAGGGTCTCACCACCCACTGTCTGTGTCCATGGGTTATGCACACAAGTTCTTTGGCTAATCTCTTCCTATCCACTCACCCACCCCCACCTTCCCTCTGATATTTGACTGTTTATTTTTTTTTATTATCCCAGAGCCTTCTAGGGATACCACCATCTTTTCCAAGAGGCCAGCTCTACAACTGGTAAGTGATTCTCCTCTCTGGACCTTCCTTATCCCCACCCCTGTG
>NW_005871728.1:240085-258541 GCF_000147115.1 Myotis lucifugus | reverse complement strand
CTCCCCACCCTGTGTCTTTATCTAAATCTCACTGCTTCTCAATACAGAAGCCATAGCTCTGGGATCTTGGGCCCCGATACACCCAGTGTGAAGGGGAGGGGAAATGACAGTAGATGGAGCTCAGACTTGGGAAGGTTGAGGTCTTCTGGAAGATCAGAGTAAGATCCATTCCACCTCCACCCCCCTTATAGTAGCCTTTTCTTCCACAATCTGCCAAATAGCCAGGGAGTGTCTGTGTAGGGGCGGGTTGCATCAGAGGCCTGATGATGGAAGAGGTTCTACTCAGGGAACTGGGCTTATCTGACCCTGGGGGAGAGGAGAGGGGCCCTCCAGGAAGGAGGTTGGCATCCCAGCTAGCAGAGAGTAACAGGACCTCAGGTGAGGGAATACGGCTATGAGAAGCCCATGACAGAGCTCCTGATTCTCTTCATTCCCCAGGCCTCGCCCATCAGGACTACACTAAGGGGAACCTGGTCCGGATATGCCTCGGGGCTGCGATCCTCTTACTCCTGGCGGGCATCCTGGTAGAAGATTGGCACAGCCGGAAGAAATTCCGGCTGCACTGGGTCCCGGCTGTCCACAGGCCACTCCCACCCCTCCCAGGGGCTCAGAAGTCACAGAGTGGTCAGGACTGGGGTCGACCAGTTGGCCATCCCCAGGGTTTGCCACTGTCAGAACCTCAAGACGTGGTTGTATCCAAGAGGTCATGAGAGCAGGGAGGGGACTTGGCATGTGCGTGTGTGTGTGCGTGTGCGTGTGCGTGTGCGTGTGCGTGTGTGTCTTCTTGGGGCTCCATCAAGGAGCCGTTGAGTCAGTGTCTATTTGGCTTTCCGATTGCTTCTCAGCCTTTAAGGCCAAGTGCACTTGGCTTTCTGTTGATTAACCGAAGAACTTATATGCATATATTCATTGCTCATGGACACAGACAATAGGGTGGTAAAAGCCTGGGGCGGGGCTGGGCGGGAACTGGGTGAAGAGGAGCATTGGGGGGAAAAATGGAGGACATCTGTAAGACTCAACAATGAAGATTAAAAAAAAGAGAACTCCCTCTGTTTGGGGTGGAAAGAATCAAACCAGCAACCCCTCAGTCTGCTGACCAATGCTCTATCCACTGAGCCGAACTGGCTAGGGCTAGTCACTCATGTCTTGCACATTGTGGCTCTTACAACTTCCTCACCGCAACATCATACTTCCCTCTTTTTTAAAAAAAATGTTTTCATCGATTTTTAGATAGAGAAATGGAGAGGAGGATAGAAACATTGCTTAGAGAGAAACATCGATTGGCTGCCCCCTGTACACTCCTCTACTGGGGATTGAGCCAACCACCCGGGCATGTACCCTGACTGGGATTCAAACCAGTGACCTCTGGTGCACAGGAGGACGCTCAATCCACTGAGCCACTGGCCGGGCTTCCCTCTTTCTTCAGCCTTCTCTCAGATGGCTCCTGGATGGACCTCTGCATCTGGTCTGACTGTTAATAAATACAACGTCCTCCACAAGTGCGTGCACCTTTATTTCTCTTGATCAACTCGTGATTGGGGCAGCTCATCGTAACAGGATTAAGGGACACGTGCGTATTTTGTGTAAGGGGGAGGGTGCAACCATGGCTCAGATCCCATCAGGTCCAGAAACTACTGACACTGAGCAGGCTCACGGGAAGCTCACCCTCGCCTCGAAGAGCCATGGCGCCTTGATTGGAGGGACAACGAATGACTCGGGGGGGGGCGGGCGGGGGGGAGATTCAGAAAATAAAGTCTGCAGAAGAAGGCCTGTTATTTCTGGGCTCTTCGTTGTCCCTCTCAATAGTCAGTTTTGGGTTGCCCTCTTTGATTTCTTCCAGCAGCTTCTGGATTTGGGCGTCAGAATGATCGATCTTCAACCTGGTGGTACAATGGGGAGTGAGGGGGGCGGAATCAAAGGTTTCTTGTTGCTTCCAGGAGACTCATTCCAGACCCCCCCCCCAAGCACCCGCATGCGTTAGGGATTTTCAGCAAAGGGACCACTTTATGTATTCGTCTGTGCTGCCAGGTAGAGTTCCATATGGACTTGATAGGGAAGAAATATGATATCAGGCTACCCTCCTGATGGCATCAAGCCACGGGGGAGCTTGGGATGCTCGGAGGTTCTTGGGTGATTTTCACGTCCTCCTTGGTGTGAGAGATGGAACTGATGAATGTACCTGTGACATGGCTCTAATACCTACCGGCTCCATATCTCACTCTGTCGACTTCTGCTACGTAGGGGGACCCAGGATGAGCCAGACAAACACAAGCCAAGTCAGCCAGGCCAGTTTTTTTATCCCTCTCTGGCTACATGATGCTATCTCTTGACCACGCTTTTATTTTTAAAAATTAATCCTTACCTGAGGGTATTTTTTTCCATTGATTTTCTTAGCAAGAGAGGAAGGGAGGGAGGGGGAGAGAGCGAGAGAGAGAGAGCGAGAGAGAGAGAGCGAGAGAGAGAGAGCGAGAGAGAGAGAGAGAGAGAGAGAAACATCAATGTGAGAGAGACACATTGATTGGTTGCCTCCTGCACATGCTCGGACCTGGGCCAGGGATCAAGTCTGCAACCCAGGCACATGCCTTTAACTGGGAATCAAACCTGAGACCCTTCAGTGATGCCATAACCATTGAGCAACACCATCCAGGGCTACCATGCTTTATTTAACCTCTGATGATAGATAGTGGCCCCGTTTCTAAGATTCTCCCCTTGGTAACTATGGTAACTATCGAGCCCTAAACCCTGGGCATGTCCCCTGACTGGGAATCGAACCGTGACCTCCTGGTTTATGGGTCAAAGCAACAAGAGGAAGAATTGACAGACAAATTATGTGGTGACCGAACATCAATGGATTAAAACTGAATGTTAGCAATAGATGTGGCTACAAGGAATCCTGTCTTTGGTGCCCCCCCCCCCCCAAATCTACAATCATGGCACAAACACTGGGGCATAGGAGGGTCATACCTGAGTTTCTGCAGAGGGCAACTCTGAAGCTTCAGGGCATCTCCCAGCATCTTTATCCCGCTGTACTCCAGGGAATTCTGGCCCAGGTCCAGAGTGATGAGGTGCTGGTTGCTGCTAAGGGCCGACGAGAGGTCTGCACAACTAAAAGGGGTGATCGCACACCCCCATAACCTGTAGGTGAAGCACAAAAATCCATCATTCATTCATTCATTCATTCATCCAGTGCTTATTGACACCGTCCTATGTTGATAGCGTCCTCTATGCCAGGCACACTGTTGGGTGTTGGGGATCCAGCAGCGAACCACACGAGTGAGTCTCTTCCCTCTGAGTTTGGCGATAGGGAACAGAGCAGGTAAGGCAACATCAAGGCAGTCACGGTGAGCGAGCCAGGAAGGGCTGTAGGTGCTGTCACAGATAAGCCAGGGAGGACTGGAGGTGGGGGTCACAGATAAGAGGGGGCCGGCTTGAAGAAGGCCCTTAGGTCTTGGTAAACTTAGAATTTTACTTGGAAGGAGATGGGGAAGCACAGAGGGTGTTGGTCAGAAGGGTGACAAAAGTTACACCTTAGAAGGCAGTCTTATGGGTGGTTGAAAAACTGTAGGGCACGAAGAAGGCGGGATTCAGACTCATTTGAAAACTCAGCCACAACCCACATGTTACCAGTATGTGTGTGGGGGTAGAGAACAGATCTAGATATCTGGAAGGGGGGTAGCATGATTTCAAAAAGGATTTGATACTTGAACTTATTGATTCCAGAGAGAGAAAGGAAAGGGGAGAGAGAGAGGGGGGAGAGAGGGAGAGAGAGGGGGAGAGAGAGAGAGAGAGAGAGAGAGAGAGAGAGAGAGAGAGAAAGAGAATGAGAGACAGAGATTTATTGTTCTACTTATGCATGCATTCATTCGTTGATTCTTGTATGTGCTGAGGATTGAACCTGCAACATTGGCATATGGAAGACGATGCTCTAACCAACTGAGCTACCCAGCCAGGGCTATCCTAGAGGCCTTTTGAAATACTTAATTGATTAAAAAACATCCTTATTGTTGAAAGTATTACATATGTGCCCTAACTAGTTTGGCTCAGTGGATAGAGCATCAGCCTGCAGACTGAAGGGTCCCAGGTTTGATTCCGGTCAAAGGCATGTACCTGGGTTGCAGGCACATCCCCAGTAGAGGGTGTGCAGGAGGCAGCTGATCGATGTTTCTCTCTCAATGTTTCTAACTCTCTGTCCCTCTCCCTTCCTCTCTGTAAAAAGTCAATAAAATATATTATAAAAAAAGGTACAAGTCTTATTAAAAAAAGTATTACATATGCCCCCCATTTCCCCCATTGACCTCTTCTAGCCCCCCTGCCCCACCCCAGCCTTTACCACCCTCCAATCCTTTTTATGACGAGCACATGGCACAATTACATGCCTACACATCTCAATATTGTCATCAATAGAGCTGGGGGGCGGGAGGGAGATTGCTACACTGATATTTCATTCCAGGTGCAGATTAAAGTACAAAAACCATGAGCTGACCATAGACATCTTAGGTGACACAGCGGTTTCTTCAGAGCCTCACACAGGAACTTCACCCCAGTGGTTCCGATGTGGTTCAGCCCCAGGTCCAAGTGCGTGAGACTAGAGCTTTCTTGGAGGAGCGTGCGAGGATGATGCAGCCGTCGCTGGTTATGCTGCAGTGGAACAGCCTGGAGATCGGCCGCAGGAAGGAAAAAACAACAACAAACTGTTAGTGCTCACTGGTGTGATGTAACCAAACCATGATTGGCAAGCTCAAGTCATGGGGTTATTTATTTATAAAATATTTTTATTGATTTCAGAGAGGAAGGGAGAGGGAGAGAGAGAGAGGGAGAGGGAGAGAGAGGGAGAGGGAGAGAGAGAGAGAGAGAGAGAGAGAGAGAGAGAGGGAGGGAGAGAGAGAGAGAGAGAGAGGGAGAGAGGGAGGGAGAGAGAGAGAGAGAGAGAGAGAGAGAGAGAGAGAGGGAGAGAGAGAGAGAGAGAGAGAATGAATCATGGATTGGCTGCCTGCTGCACACCCCCTACTGGGGATCGAGCCCACAACCTGGGCATGTGCCCTTGACCAGAATCGAATCCAGGACCCTTTAGTCCGCAGGCCGACGCTTTATCCACTGAACCAAACCTGCTAGGGTGGCTTATTTTAGTCATTATTATTTATTTATTGATTTTAAAAAATTGAATTTATTGGGGGCGATAGTGATTAATAAAATTATGCAGGTTTCGGACATACAATTCCACAACACATCGTCTGTATATTGTATTGTGTGTTCACCACCCCAAGTCAAGTCTCCTTCTATCACTATTTATCCCCCCTTTACCAAACTCTTCTACCTTCTCCCTCCTCCCCTCTGGCAATCACCATACTGTTGTCTGTGTCCATGAGTCTTTTTTTCTTTTCTTCTTTGCTTAATCCCTTCACCCTTCTCACCCAGCCCCCAAACCCCTCTTCTCTGACAGCTGTCCATCTGTTCTCTGTATCCTTGGGTCTGTCTCCACTTGGTGAGTTTATTTTGTTCATTCGATTCGTGTTGTTTTAAGCTACTTAGTTTGGGGTAATCTGTTACAGAAGCCCTGGGAAATCAGGACAGCTGGTCTGTATGATTTCTACTCTAACCATGGGGCAGAGAATTTCAACCCTACCTTGGTCTGCTCCCTTCTACTAGGGGAAGTGGCCAATTGTATTTCCTAAATCCAGTTACTAGGAAAGTAGTGTCTTAGGCATGGAGGCCACCCACTATGTATCAGTTACCCAACTGCACAGAATATCAGTGGTATTTCACCTTAACTTTTTTTTTTAATCCTCACCTAAGAATATTTTTTTCCATCAATTTTTAGAGACAGTGGAAGGGAGGGAGGAAGAGGGAGGGAAAGAGATAGAGAGACAAACATCGATGTGAAAAAGACACATCTATTGCCTTCTGCATGCACCCTGACTGGGACCAGGGAATTGAAGCAATCCAGGTATGTGCTCTTGACTGGGAATCGAACATGACACCGCTCAGTGCATGAGCTGATGCTCTAACCACTGGGAAACCAGCCAGAGAGCTTCCCTTAACTTTTTTAAAAAAAATTTTTTAAATTTATTGGTGAGAGAAAGAGAGAGAAAAAGAGAGAGAGAGATTTGTTGTCCCACTTATTTATGGATTTATTGGTTGATCCTTTTTTTCATTGGTTGATTCTTGTATGTGCCCTGACCTGGGATTGAATCACAACCTTGGCCTATTGGGCCGATGCTCTAACCAAGTGAGCTAACCGGCGAGGGCTGAAGTTGATGAGGTTTAAAGTCTAAAGTTGATAAGGTTTAAGTCTCAGTTTTCTGGTCTGCCCAGTGGGAGAAATGAGGCTGGGAGCACTGAACAAAACCATCTCTGGTAAGCCTTTAGCATAGCGCCTGGCACATAGTAGGTGCTTAGTAAGTGTTGACTGTCACTACTTTGTTTTTCTGTTTAGATGCCTTGGGTGGCGGCAAATTCTACTTTGATTTGAAGGTAGCGCTAGTGGGTGGGTAGCACCTTATTCCCTACAGAACTTCATACTACTATAGTGTTTTGGGGTTCAGAGAGTAGGAAAAAAATCTCTCTCTCTCCAACCATAAACTAAATACTACATGGAATTTTGAGTGAGGAGTTCTCAGACTGGGTGCCTTAAGGCATAGCGGAGATTAAACCTAGGAAAAGTTGACAGTTACTAACTACGGGAGGTGGTTTCGTAGATAACAAGTACAACAGGGATGTTAAAACCGTATAGAATCTCAGACAGAAAGAGTGCAGCCCCATTTCTGCCTGAAAATTTGTCCCATGATTTTGGTATTTACAGGAGGAATATAATGAGTTAGTTGGTAAGTTAAACACCATCTGTCCTCAACTGCGGGTACAGTTTCTGTGACACAGTTCTAAGAACATGCATAAGGAAATCAAACCTAGGTCCTGCCTGGGTAGCTCAATTGGTTAGAGCATCATCTCAATATATCAATGTTGCAGGCTCAATCCCTGGTCAGGGCACATACGAGAATCAACCAATGAATGCATAAATAAGTGGAAACTTTCTTTTTCTCTCTAAAATAAAAACAGCCCTAACCAGTTTGGCTCAGCGGATAGCGTCGGCTTGCGGACTCAAGGGTCCCGGGTTCGATTCCGGTCAAGGGCATGTACCTTGGTTGTGGGCACATCCCCAGTAGGGGGCGTGCAAGAGGCAGCTGTTCAATGTTTCATCGATGTTTCTAACTCTCTATCCCTCTCCCCTCCTCTCTGTAAAAAATCAATAAAATATATTTAAAAAAAAATAAAAACATCCCCCATCACACTTAGGGTAGTCAGAGAAATGATTAAGTCTAGCTGGAATTCAGCACACACACACACAGACACACACACACATAACGCATAATACACACACATAACACACACAGGCACATAACACACACAGGCACATAACACACACAGGCACATAACACACAGACACATAACACACATACACACACATGCACACACAAACACACACATGCACACACAAACACACACAGACACACACAGACACACACACAGACAGACACACACGCAGACACACACAGACACACACAGAGACACACACACACACAGACACACAAACACAGAGACACACAGAGACACACACACAGACACACACAGACACACAGACACACAGACACACACAGACACACATACACACACACAGACACACATACACACACAGACACACACAGACACACACACAGACACACGCACACACAGATGCACACACAGACACACACAGACACACACACAGACACACACACAGACACACACAGACACACACACACAGACACACACACACACAGACACACACAGACACACACAGACACACACACAGACAGCGGGGACTTACACCAGGGTCTGTAGCCGACATTCGGGGTAGCTCAAACCCTCGCACAGCAGTCTCACCCCGTGGTCCCCAAGGTCGTTCTTGGCCAAGCACAGGTGTGTCAGCCTCTGGTTGACCATCAACGTGGAGGTGAGCTCCTTGCAATAGGCGGCTGTCAGGTGACAGTTTTCCAACCTGTGGGAGGGGCAAGCCCCACACACACCCACGGTCAGATGGTGAGAACGTTCCCGAAGCCCAACCTTCCCGGCTGAGAGCTCTCCCTGTTCACCCCCGACTCTCAACGATCGTGTACGTGATCGCAGCCACGAAGAGACGGGAGCGAGAGAAGAGTGAGCTGCACGGGACCCAAAACGGGAACCGAGTGTCTACCTCAGTAGGCTGCCCAGCAAATATGGGTGTTACCGTCGCTCTTCTCGATGTGGCCCCAGATCTAAAAACAAAGACGAAGATGCCCCGTGAGAGAAGAGGGGTCACTCACGACAACCGCTGTAGGATGCACTTGGGGTGTCTCAGGGTCATGTACAGCAGCCTGGCGCCCTCGTCCTGGAACTCATTGGCCGTGAGGTTCAAGCACGTGAGGGAATGGTTCGTCTCCAGGGAGGAGGCGAGATCAGCCCACTGCTGGGCGGTGGCAGAACAAGACACCAACCTGTAGGAGACATGGGAGGACATCATCCTTGAGAACCAAACCCTGGACTGTGGCCCCCAGTTTCATTCCTCACTCCACTCCGTGAAGTGACACCCTGGACTATGTGGTCTGGAATAGTGGTTGTCACAGCGTGGTCCCAGGACCACCTGCATCACCACCATTGGGCAACCAGCTGGAAGTGGAAACCTCCAGAAATGCTGGGTGTAGGGTCCAGTGATCTGTGTTTCCAGGTGTCCTGCAGTGAGCACCTGGAAGATGAGTTAAAGCAAATTCTTGGGTCATATACCCGGAACCCGATTGAGAAGATCTTTGGGAGAACCAAGAATTTGGACTTTGAGAAGTTCCCAGGGAGCCCTGGCTGGGTGGCTCAGTCTGTTAGAGCGTTGTCCCCATATGCTAAGGTTGAGTGTTTGATTCCCTGGTCAGGGAATTAACAAATGAGTGCATAAGTAAGTGGAACAACAAATCTATGTTTCTCTTTCTCTCCCCCTTCCTTTCTCTCTCTAAAAAAATCAAGAAATAAAAAAATGGCACCCACATTCAATTTCTGGAAATGAATATTCTTATTATGGTGCAATGGAATTTCACTGGATGTGTATCTCATGGCCTTTGGGGACAGTTTTCTAAAAACATTTGGTTCTTGCCCTGGCCAGGTGCCTCAGTTGGTTGAAGCGTCATCCCATACACCAAAAATGTTGTGGGTTTGTCCCCGGTCAGGATGTATACAGCAGGCAACTGATCAATGTTTCTCTCTCACCTCTCTCTTTCTCTCTCTCAAAAATCAACAAAAACATATCCGGGGGTGAGGATTAAAAAAAAAAATCCTGTTTTTTCCATTTACTATGCATGAAAATGTGGTCAAGTTACTTAAATTTATGAAACCTCATTCCCATCTTTAAGTTGGGAATAAGTCACACCCTCATGGGATAATTTGCATGAAATGCCAAGCAGAATGGATGTCACATAACTTACATTCATGAAAATTCAGTGAAAAGACATGTTTCTCTCAGCTGTAATAGAGGAACCAAAGTTAACTAGGGACTTGGAACACAAACTAGAACATTAACTGCTTCTGATAAAATAAGCCAAACATATATGGAGTCTTCTCCTTCCATTTTGGGTACCTGTTTACCCACCGAGAAACAAATTAGTGACCCAAATCTTGCAGCGACACAATGTAATTTTCCCGGTGAATCCCATGGGAAAGAGAAAGGAAGGTCACTTGTAATGATCGATAATGACAGTACCTGCTATTGAATGTGTATGTGCTTGGACGTGGTTTCATTCAATCCTCAAGTCCTTGTGAGATGGGCATTATTCAATTCTACTGATGGGGAGAAGACCTAGTTCAGTAGCCCAAGATTCTATCAGTAAAGGAAGAGCCATAATTTGAGACCAAGAGGTTACATTAAATTGTGTTTCTGTTACTACTTAAACGTGGTCATGTGAAGGCCAATGGAACCCGATGATGGGTGATAAGAAACATGGAGAACTTCTCAAGGGGAGGTCTCTCAAACCAGAGGGGTACCAGAAAAGGGAACACCCAGTGTTCCTGAAGGGTCCTTTCATGCAAAAATAAGGCCAGTAGCCCTAGCTGGTTTGGCTCTGTGGATAGAGCATCGGCCTGCGGACTGAAGGGTCCCAGGTTCAATTCCAGTCAAGGCTCCTCCCTGGCCTGGGCCCTTGTCAGGGCTCATGCAGGAGACAACCAATTGATGTGTTTCTCTCACATCGATGTTTCTCTCTGTCTTTCCCTCTCTCTTCCACTCTCTCTAAAAATCAATGAAAAAATATCCTTGGGTGAGGATTTAAAAAAAGAAAAAGAAAAAAGGCTAGTAGCTGGTATTCTGAATCATGACGTAAGAGACATGAGCCACAAACAGATGATGCCTGACTGAGGATAACCCTAAGGTACCTGGGAGTTTGTTTGGACTCAGAGTTATTGTGTACAGTTGTCCGAGTTGTTCAGTGATCAACACAAGTGGAAACTCAACTCCAGCTCGCTTTCTATTCTGAGATGTGTACCCAGAGTGGTACTGATACTGTTGTAATTAGCTAGTCCTATATAATAAAAGGGTAAGATGCAAATTGATCCTAATGGCAGAACGACCAGAACGACTGCTGCACCAGTCACTATGAGGTGCACTGATCACCTCTTGGTCCCTTTCCCTGATGGCCACTGGGGAGCCGGGGGGTGGGTGGTGGCGGGTGGGAGGTGGGGCTGGCTGTGGGCAGCTGGGGAAGATGGCCCTATTGTCTGGCTTCCCCCTTTGCTCCTTTCCTATTATTAATAACTAGGGCCCTGACCGGTTTGGCTCAGTGGATAGAGCCTCGGCCTGCGGACTCAAGGGTCCCGGGTTCGATTCCGGTCAAGGGCATGTACCTGGGTTGCGGGCACATCCCCAGTAGGAGATGTGCAGGAGGCAGCTGATCGATGTTTCTCTCTCATCGGTGTGTCTGACTCTCTATCCCTCTCCCTTCCTCTCTGTAAAAAATCAATAAAGTATATAAAAAAAATAACTAGGGACCATGCGCCGGGCATCTAGTTAATAATAGGAAAGGAGCAAAGGGGGAAGCCAGACATTATAAGCATGGCCATTTGGGCAGCTTCACCAGGGAGCTGCAATTTCACACTCCCCAGGGAGCCACCTGTCCATTCCCTCCAGAACACTGGGGGAAGGGGTCCAAAAAAGGGGAGGCAGACACAAGTCCAGTGAAGTTGGGGTGACATAAGAAGGTACTTGCCTGTCAGCCAAACCTGGGGACAGAGATGGTTGGCCAGAATAGGCGTGGCCACTACAAACCCATAAACACTGAGGGACACATAATCTCCCAAACAACGGAATTCTCTCTCATGTTGCTCTCAACTTTTGGCTTGTGGGGCTTTTTTTGCTCCGGCTTCCTTGCATTTGCCTGTGTTTCCTCCGTAGCCCTGTGGCCCTGAGGACACCACATGCAACGCACCTAGAGACTGTAGCTGGGAACACAAGCTAATCCAGCCTGATGCTGGACTGACACTGCTCCAACATGGAATTGGAAGCTCTGGTCACTGACTGATTCTAGGCCCCACTGAAGTCACAGAGACACTTGTGATTCCATGGAAATAAAGCTTTCTATGCCCTGGCCAGCATGGCTCAGTAGTTAGAGCATTGGCCTGTGCACCAGAGAGTTGAGGGTTCAATTTCTGGTCAAGGGCATGTATCCGGTTTGCAAGTTCAATCCCCAATCCTGTTGGCGCATGTGTGGGAGGCAACCAATCAATGTGTCTCTCTCATATCGATGTTTCTCTCTCTCTCTCTCTCCCTATCTCTTTCCCTCCCTTTCACTCTCTCTAAAAATCAATGGGAAAAATATCCTTGGGTGAGGGTTAAAAATAATAATAGTAAAGCTTTCTTTTGTTAATTCTCACCAGAGAAATTTTTCCATTGACTTTTTAGGGAATGTGGAAGAGAGAGGGAAATACAGAGAGAAACACTGATGTGAGAGAAACACATCAACTGGGCCTGGACTGGGGAGGAGCATGATTCCGTGTCCTTGATCGGAATCGAACCTGGGACCCTTCAGTACGCAGGCCAACACTCTGTCCACTGAACCAGACTGGCTAGGGCAGCGGTTCTCAACCTGTGGGTCGCGACCCCTTTGGCGGTCGAACGACCCTTTCACAGGGGTCGCCTAAGACCATCCTGCCTATCAGATCTTTACATGACGATCCATAACAGTAGCAACATGACAGTTATGAAGTAACAACAAAAATAATTTTATGGTTGGGTCACCACATGAGGAACGGTATTTAAAGGGCCAGAAGGTTGAGAACCACTGGGCTAGGGCAATAATAATAAAGCTTTCTACACTATCTCGTCCTCTGATGGGGGCTTCTAGAAATTCTTATTCCAGTGGTACTCCAAGAACCCCACCTCTACCGGTAACAATACCGTTTCTAATCAGAATAAGAGATTTCCTCGCCCTCCCCGCTCTGCAATTGATGCAGAATTGCTGTGTAGGCGTGTGGCAGCTGTCTTCATAGGTGGCGGGTTCTCTGTGGTGGTGAGATGTACCTGAGATATTGCAGATGACACTTTGGGTGAAGCAAGACGCCACACAGTATGGGCAGCATGTTATTCTGATCATTTCCTTCAAGGGTCAGGTGCGTGAGAGTCTCGTAACCGCCCAGAATGACGCAGAAGTTCCGGTAAGCATCAGCTGGGGACACATTTCGGAGGCTAGGAGAGAGAAAACAAAGGTGAGCGCTTGTACCTCTACTGCACACACACAGACACAAAGGGCTGCCATAGGTTTACACATTAGAAATGAATTTCTTTTCATATTTCCACCTTTATTGAGGTATTACCAACAAATAAAAAATTGTACATATTTAAGGCCTACGATGTAATGTGTTGGACTTAATGCTTTTTAAAAAAATATATTTTTATTGATTTCAGAGAGGAAGGGAGAGGGAGAGAGAGATAGAAACATCAATGATGAGAGAGAATCATTGATTGGCTGCCTCCTGCAAGCCCCCTACTGGGGATCGAGCCCACAATCCTGACATGTGCCCTTGACTGGAATCGAACCTGGGACCTTTCAATCTGCAAGCCGATGCTCTATCCACTGAGCCAAACCAGCCAGGACATGGACTTAATGCTTTGATATATTCATACCTGGTGAGATCGTCACCACCATCAAGCTAATTAGCATATCTATCACCTCTCACAGTCACCACTTCCTTTTTTTATTTTGTGGTGAGACCACTGAAGATCAAATCTCTTTAGTCTTCTAGAGCTTCTTCATCTCGCATGTCTGAAACTCTGTATCCCTCACTAACATCACATTTTAGAAACTATTAGAAACTTCAATTTATTTATTTTTTAATCCCCACCTGAGGATATTTTTCCTCCTTTGATCTTTAGAGAGAGTGGAAGGGAGGGAGGAGGGGGAGAGAGGGGGAGAGTGGGGGAGTGAGAGAGAGAGAGAGAGAGAGAGAGAGAGAGACTGGTTGCCTCTCACATGCGCACTGACCGGGGCTGGGGATGGCACCTGCAATTGAGGTACATGCCCTTGACCAGAAATTGAACCCGTGACCCTGTGGTGCAAGGGTTTATGCTCTAATTACTGAGCAAAATCAGCCAGGGCTCTTTTTTTTAAAAAAATCCTCACTTGAGAATATGTATTTTTCATTGATTCTAGGGAGAGTGGAAGGGAAGGAGGAAGAGAAAGAGGGAGAGGGAGAGAGAGAGAGAGAGAGAGAAACATTGATAGGCTGCCTCCCATATACTCCCTGAACGAGGATCAAACCCATTATCCTTCAGTCACGAGATGATGCTCTAATCAACAGAGCCACCCTGGCTAGGGCGAAAGCTCCAATTTTAGTTATCTCACGCTTTTGCCAAAGGGAAGTGAGTTGCTCCAGACAAAAGCTGTTCTATAGCCTTCTTTCTTTTTATTAAATTTATTGCCCCGGCTGGGTGGCTCAGGTGGTTGGAGTGTCGTCCCATACACCAAAAAGTGGCGAGTTTGATCCCTGGTCTGGGCAAATCGATGAATGCATCAATATGTGAAACAACAGATTAATGATTCTCCTGCTCCCTCTCTCTCAAATCAATCAGTCAATCAATCATAACAATAAGTACAAAGTTTGAGTTTTGCAAGATAAAGAGTTTTGGAGATAAATGGTGGCGATGGTTGCCCAACATGAATTTAATTAATTCCACCCAACTATACTATTACCCATGGTTAAGAGGGCTATTTTTATGCTATGCATGTTTTACCACAATAAAAAACTGGAAAAATCACTTTATATGATTCAGGAGACAAATGTAAGGACCGGACTGCCTCCATTTCCTGTGTCCTGAGTATGTGGTTGGAAGCGGGGTTACAAGAACTCACAGACTGCTCCACCAAGCTCCGTCATACCCTCGGGGTGTAACCCTGGGGTTCGCTTCTACTTACACCACTTTCTGGAGGCTACAGGGCACAGAGGAGATTTTTTCACAAAGAAGCCGGACCGACGAGGTGCTGAGGAAGCTCCGACTGATGTCCAGGAATACCAGGTTCTTGTTGGCGCCGAACACGGAGCAAAGGTCCGCCCAGAAGGGAAGCAGGTGCCGATCACTCTGGGACCTTCAGCGAAGCAACAAAGGAGGGAATTTACCAAACACGGCTGGAGCGAGAACCCACATTCCTACGTCACCCCGGAGGTCCTTGGGGTTGCCCTGGGCAACCACCCTTAATACATAAGTAAACTCTAAAAGCTGGAGGATGGCCTGGCCTGGTAGCTCTGTTGGTTAGAACGTTATCCAGATCCACCAACGTTGAAGGTAGGATCCCCGGTCGGGGCACCTAAAGAATCAACGGTGCTCGCTTCGGCAGCACATATACTAACAAACTGGAACGATACAGAGAAGATTAGCATGGCCCCTGCGCAAGGATGACACGCAAATTCGTGAAGCGTTCCATATAAAAAAAAATAAAAATCAACGAATGGAGTTCCTGGCGGCAGAGGCTGTGTAGGGTCGTGTTTTCGCTTTCCGCCCCTGCAGGCCACCTCCACTCGGGGTCGGCGCAGAAGAGGCTGCTCCAAGAGGACCTGGGCCTGTGGGAGGACCTGCTGCGCCTATGGGTTTGAAGAGCCATTCGCCATCCAGCAGCGCGCCATCAAGCTCATAATTCAAGGGAGAAACGTCATCGCACAGTCTCAGCCCGGCACGGGCAAGACCGCCACCTTCCGTATTTCTGTCCTCCAGTGTCTGGACATCTAGTTACTTCACCAGGTCCGTGAGCCCCAGGCTTTGATCTTGGCCCCCACGAGAGAGCTGGCTGTGCAGATCTAGAAGGGCCTTGCTCACGCTGGGCCATTACGTGAATGTGCAGTGTCACGCCTGCATCGGGGGCACCCATGTTGGGGAGGACATCCGGACGCTGGACCACGGGCAGCACGTCGTGGCCGGCTCGCCGGGGCGTGTCTTTGATATGATTTGGCACAGGAGTCTGAGAACACATTCTATCAAGATGTTGGTTTTGGATGAGGCTGATGAGATGCTGAATCAAGGTTTCGGGACTCTGAGAACAGATTCTATCGAGATGTTGGTTTTGGGTGAGGCTGATGAGATGCTGAATCAAGGTTTCAACGTCTACAGGTACCTGCCCCCGGCCACGCAGGTGGTGCTCATCAGCGCCACGCTGCCCCACGAGATCCTGGAGATGACAAACAAGTTCATGACGGACCCCATCCGCATCCTGGTGAAGCGTGATGAGTTGACGC
Organism: Myotis lucifugus; assembly: GCF_000147115.1. Lineage (NCBI taxonomy): Eukaryota > Metazoa > Chordata > Mammalia > Chiroptera > Vespertilionidae > Myotis > Myotis lucifugus. The sequence continues at coordinate 242,776 of NW_005871728.1, read as the reverse complement.
TGGAAGGCATCAAGCACTTTTTCGTGGCAGTGGAAAGAGAAGAGTGGAAATGTGACACGCTGTGTGACTTCTACGACACGCTGACCATCACGCAACACCAGGAGGAAGGTTGACTGGCTGACGGAGAAAATGAGAGAAGCCAACTTCACGGTGTCGTCGGTGCACGGGGATATGGCGCAGAAGGAGCGGGAGTCCATCATGAAGGAGTTCCGCTCCGGTGCCAGCCGGGTGCTTATCTCCACCGACGTCTGGGCCCGGGGCCTGGACATCCTTCAGGTGTCCCTGATCATCAACTACGACCTGCCCAACAACCAGGAGCTCTACATCCACAGAATTGGGTGGTCAGGGCGGTGTGGCCGGAAGGGCATGGCCATCAACTTCGTGAAGAGCGACATCCACATCCTGCGAGACACTGCGCAGTACTACTCCACGCAGGTCGACGAGATGCCCGTGAACGTTGCCGATCTGCTCTGAGGCATCTGCTGCGCCGGGGACGAGTCAGCCAGCTCTGTCCCCTCGGGACTGTCCAGAGCAGTTTGTTAAAGGAGGTTTCGGCACACATGGGAATTGAACTTTGACCCCTCTGACCACATTGTCAGGGCGTGGCAACACCTGCAGCTCATGGAGAGGATGTAGGAAGGACACAAAGTTCTTGCAAAGGGAAACAAGTCTAGTGGTGCTTCGCAACCCGCCCAGGATGCGGTCTTGGGTCTGTCTTCTTTTCTTTTGTTTTTTTGAGATATTTCATTGTAGTTTTTTTCTTTTTTTTATTAAATCTTTATTGTTCAGATTAAAAAAAAAAAGAATCAATGAATGGCCCAAGCCGGTTTGGCTCAATGGATAGAGTGTCGACCTGCGGACCTGAGGGTCTCAGGTTCGATTCCGGTCAGGGGCACATGCCCGGGTTGCAGGCTCGATTCCCAGTAGGGGGCGTACGAGAGGCAACCGATCAATGATTCTCTCTCATCATTGATGTTTCAATCTCTCTCTCCCTCTCCCTTCCTCTCTGAAATCAATAAACACACACACAAAACTAGAATAAAATCTCTAAAAAAGCAACCAATGAATGATCAATAAGTGGAACAAGTTGATATTCCTCTCTCTTCCCCCCCCCCCTTCCTGTCCCTGTCTTTCTCTATTAAAGTTCGGTGATGTCTGGCAGTAATGCTAAATGACTACAAGTCATCACCTTAGACCTATCACTGGAAAAATAACTCAATAAACTTATGGCACTGCAATATGACAGAGCATTAGAATAAGTCAAAATCTGCTCTAGCCGGTTTGGCTCAGTGGATAGAGTGTCAGCCTGTAGACCCAGCAGAAGGCAACCAATCCATGTGTTTCTCTCCCATCGATGTTTCTCTCTCTGACTCCCTCTCTCTAAAAGTCAATGGAAAAATATCCTCAGGTGAGGATTAAAAAAGAAAAGAGGAAATACTGACTTTAAGCCACATTAAACAGGAGGCTGTCCTCCACAGTGGAGCCTGGGATGAGGCTAAAGGTAAAAACACACGAGGCCAGTAGGAAAGGCGAGTCCTTACCGCTCCTCCCACGTGCCTGGCTCCGAGGCCCCGTCATTCTCCAGGAAGATCCCCTTCTCCACCTGCAGCCAGAGCCTGCGCAGGGCCTGGCCGTGCCTGAGGCAGAAGGACGCGTGCACGAGGTCCCTCTCACTCTGCAGGTGCAGGGCCAGCTCCGTGATGGGCGCCAGGGCCTCCCTCACCAGCGCCTCCTCCTGAGACTCATAGAGGCAGCACATCAGCTCCCGGGTGTCCGCCCTGGAGGAGAAGGACCAGTCCCTGCTGCGCGTCACTCTCAGCAGCTCCTGCCTGACGTCCAGGGACACGCGGCAGCCGAAGGTGGCCTCCAGCTCCCGGGCCCTCTCCTGGTTGGCGAGGCCGAACAGGAAGTAGCCCACGCGGGTCAGGCTGGGGTTGCGCAGCCGCTCCTCCTTGGACAGCAGCGCGCGCACGTTCCCGATGTCCGGCGCCCAGCCGCCCGCGTCCCCCGGCTCTGCGCTGTCCAGCAGGTAGAACAGGGCGGCCAGGAACTGCTGGACGCTGAGGTGCAGGAAGTCGTAGCAGCCCTCGCAGTCCGCGTCCGCCTGCAGGACCTTGCCGTCCAGGAAAGGGCGCAGGTCGGACTCGCTGACCCCCAGCTGCCCGAGGTCTTCGCAATCGAACAGGGACGTCTGCGCCCAGATGCCCCGGGCGGCCAGGAGGCTCAGGGCCTGGAGCGCAGTGGGGAGGTGCGGGGCGGGGCCGCTGCCGGGGGCCACTGGGGAGCACTGGTTGCACAGGAAGCGCAGGAACAGTGAGGTGGGGGTCCGGCAGGTGGGGGCCGGGTCCTCCCCCTTCTCCAGCTGCCCCTTCAGACACGTGCACACGACCCAGCACACGGCGGGCGCTGCGCCCATGTGGAACAGCGCTGGGCTGCCCTTCATGCCCTCGAAGGCGCGCAGGGCCTGGTCCTGCTGCTCAAAGTGCTTCAGGAAGTAGCCCCTGCGGTCCGCCTCCAGGAAGCCCTCCACCTCGATGAACAGCGGCTGGTCCACCAGGAGCCGCAGCTCCCCCAGGGCCTCCGGGCGCGTGGTGACCAGCAGCGTGGCCTTGGGCAGCAGCTTTCTCATCAGCAAACTGCCCAGCAGGACGGACACGGGCTTCGGCTTCTCCCAGTTGCCACAGATTGTCA
>NW_005871728.1:169814-239985 GCF_000147115.1 Myotis lucifugus | reverse complement strand
GCCCTGGGCCAGGACCTGGGGGCCGACCTCCTGCGCATCTGGGCACTTCTTAGCCAAGGAGCTCCGCGAAAGTGCAGGGGGCCTGGCGGCCCAGCTCCTTGCAGCTGAGGTAGAAGGCAGAGTGGAATGTCCCCGGGAGGTGGTCCTGTGCCCAGTCCAGCATCCACTTCTTGGCTAGCGTGGTTTTCCCCACGCCCGCCGCGCCCTGCAGCACCACCGTGTGTGGGAAGGGCCCATCCAGCATGTTGGGGTTACAGAAGGGGACTAGCCTCTCGTATCTCTGCGTGAATCTATGGAGTTTTTCACTGGCTTCGGGCCAAAGGTTTTGCTTCCAGATGGGCCCGGATGTCTCCCATATACTGCTGTAGGTGTCCTGTGCACCTTCAGGGATAGGAGACGGGAGAGAGAAGGGGTCTAGCTGGTTAATCATTGGGAACAAAGTGCTTTGTGTCAAGTAGGAAAGAAACGGGCGCACACGTGTACACACACACACACACACACACACACACACACGGAGAAGTGAGGTTGCTCAAGAGCCACCGGATGCCAAGCTCCCTCCAGGGAGATCTGAGACACACCTGGTGTTTCTTCTTCCAAACCTTCCGTTACTTCTTCTGGGTTGGTGACACTTCCGCCCGGTTCTTGAGTGAGCTCTGTAAAATAGCAATTAGGGTGAGCTTGACACAGAACAGGTGTACTTTATAGGCAATAGAATATGACAGGGCCAGGATAACGAATGAGATCTTGCCACTTGCGACAGCATGGATGGGCCTAGAGGGTGCTATGCTCAGTGAAATAAGTCAGGCGGGGAAAGACAAAGACCGTATGATGTCACTTATATGTGGAATCTAATGAACAAAAGAAACTAACAAAACAATAAAACAGACTTGCCCTGGCTGGTTTGGCTCAGTGGATAGAGCGTTGGCCTGTGGACTGAAGGGTCCCAAGTTCGATTCTGGTCAAGGGCACATGCCCGGATTGTGGGCTCGATGCCCAGTAGGGGGCATGCAGGAGGCAGCCAATCAATGATTTTCTCTCATCATTGATGTTTCTCTCTCTCTCTCTCTCTCTCTCTCTCTCTCTCTCTCTCTCTCTTTCTCTCCCCCCTTCCTCTCTGAAATCAATAAAAATATATTTAAAGTCAATACATAATCTGATGAACAGAATAAACTGGTGAATATAATAGAATCAGGGGCATAGAAAGGGAGTGGACTGACTATTCTCTGGGGGGGAAAGGGGTGTGGGGGGTGCGGGAAGAGATTGGACAAAAATCGTGCACCTATGGATGAGGACAGTGGAGGGCGGGGAGGTAAGGGCAGAGGGTGGGGTGGGAACCGGGTGGAGGGGAGCTATGGGGGAAAAAAAGAGGAACAACTGTAATAATCTGAACAATAAAGATTTAATTTAAAAAAAAATATCCACGTGCACATGAGCTAAATTCTAGACCCACAACAAAAAAATATTTTAAAAAAACAACAACAGACTCACAGATACAGAGAACAGATTGACAGCTGCCAGAGGGGAAGGGGTGTGTGGGTCTGCGTGAAAAAGGTGAAAGGATTAAACCAAACAAAACCCAATAACAACAATAATAACACAACCTCATAGACACAGACAACAGCTTGGTGATTACAGTTTGGTGATTCCTAGGGGGAAACAGGGTCTGGGGAAAATAGAAGGAGGTAAAAGGGAACTAAATGGAGATGGAAGGAGACTTGACTTGGGGTGGTGAACACACAAGACAATCTACAGATGTTGTGTTATAGAATTGTACCCCTGAAACATGTATTTTATTAATTCATAGCACCCCAATAGATTCAATAAAAAAGGAAAAGAATATCATCGCAATAACTTTGTATGGTGCCAGGTGGGTACTAGACTGATCAGGGGGAACATGTTTTAAGTTATATAAATGTCTAATCACTATGATGTATACCTGAACCTATATTGTATGTCCACTGTAATTAAAAAATAAAAAGATAGAAAGAATACTTAAAAAAATAGGTGTAGTTACCTCATCAGAAGTGTGATGATAAAATAGGCTCTAAGGAGTAGAGAATCTAAATTCTTTGTCTACAACTTGTGCTGGCAAGTGTGACTCGGTTGGAGCATCCTCCCGTGCAACCAAAGGTCACGGGTTTGAGTCCGGTCAGGGCACATACCTAGGTTTCGGGTTTGGTCCCCGGTCTGGGCATGTGAAGGAGGCAATCAATCAATGCTTCTCACTCATATCAATGTCTTCTCTCTCTCTTTCTCCCGCTCCCTCTCTTAACCCATCCCCCCAAAACACACACACAAAGGGGTGGAAAAGGGGTGGCTTCCCTTAGCTTCCTCTAACACTGGACGTTCCAAGACCAACCTGGCTCTTCTCCTCCTCCTCCTCTTTCTGCTCCTTCTTCTAAATGCTGTTGTATTTCTTCCTCGTTTGCACATTTGGGTTCCCGAATACGTGCTATCCCTGAAGAAAAGAGGGGACATCATGGGCTTGTCCCTGTACCAGTATGGAGCCTTCTATTTGGCAGAGGTGGGACTTCAAGGTGGTTCAAGGTCAACAGTTGGGCCTCCATGTTTAAGCCCAGGTCACATAGAAAGAATGCTAAGGAAGCATGGGAGATGAAGTGTGCCAGGCCATGACATCAGGCTTACATGCCTTTTCTAGCAAGGGGCTACCGATGGAGTTAAGAATACACGGTCCTGGCCAGAGAGCTCAGTGGTTAGCATGTCATGTCAACATGCCAAGGTTGTGAGTTCAATCCCTGGTCAGGGCACATACGAGAATCAGCCAATGAAAGCATCAATAAGTGGAACAAGTCGATGTCCTCCACACCCCCCTCAAAAAAAAAAAAAAGAATACATTGTTCAAGCCCTGGCTGTTGTGGTTTAGTGGTTAGAGCGTCGGCCCAAGCATTGAAGGGTTGCGAGTTTGATTCCCAGTCAAGGGCATGTACTTGGATTGCAGGTTTGATTCCCAGCCCAGGTCGGGCACATGTGTGAGGCAACCAATCCATGTGTATCTCTCACACATGGATGCTTCTCTCTCTTTCTCTCTCCTTTTCCCTCCCTCTCCCTCTTTTCCACTCTAAAAATCAATGGGGCCCTGACTGGTTTGGCTCAGTGGATAGAGCGTCGGCCTGCGGACTCAAGGGTCCCAGGTTCGATTCCGGTCAAGGGCATATACCTTGGTTGTGGGCACATCCCCAGTAGGGGGTGTGCAGGAGGCAGCTGATCGATGTTTCTCTCTCATCGATGTTTCTGGCTCTCTATCCCTCTCCCTTCCTCTCTGTAAAAAATCAATAAAATATATTAAAAAAAATCAATGGGAAAAATGTCCTGGGGTAAGATTAACCAAAAAACAAAACAAAACAAAACAAAAAAACCCAAACAAAAAAACAAAAACAACCCACAAAAAACAAAAAAAACCCAAAAAAACCCCACAGAAACAAAAAAAGTGAAAGCTATTCTTAGCTTGTAGGTGGGTGGGACTTGCTTTGTGAGTCATAGCTTGGCCACCTCTGCCGCAGGTCAGTCTAACACCCAGCGTATCTAGATTCCAAGAGAAAGTTCACTCTGATTTCTAGTATAAATACGGCCTCATGTTACCTTTCCACGTCTTACACCTCTTACCACTGCCACCTGCCTGAATGCAGAAGAGAGGAAGTCTTGTATTTCTTTGCCGTCTTAGTGCTTGGCATAATATCTTGTCCCTAAATCCCCAAATCTCACATTAAAAAAAAAAAAAAGGCTGTCAAGGAGGTAACGTACCTGACAATGGAACCTTGTTTTTCTGAAGAGACTTCAAAGCCGCTTCTGAAAAAGCAGGAGGGGGAGAGACATGTGCAGTTTTCAGAGCCAGACCCTGAGCTGAGTACAACGCTGATGTTCCTCATGCTGCTTTCAAACCTGTAATTGCTCCAGAGACCGGCGAGGGCTACTCCCTCACCTGTCTGTTGAAGGCAGGGAACAGCCCGGCTGGCATGCAAGGTGGTTGAGCGTCGACCTATGAACCTGGAGGTCACGGTTTGATTCCCAGTCAGGGCACATGCCTGGGTTGCAGACTTGATCCCCAGTGTGGGGTGTGCAGGAGGCAGCTGATCCATGATTCTCTCTCATCATTGATGTTTCTATCTTTCTCCCTCTCCTTTACTCTCTGAATATGTATATGTATATGTATATGTATATGTATATGTATATGTATATGTATATGTATAAAGACGGGGACACTACACTAAGCTAAAAATGAAGCCCCAGCTGGAATAAAACCAGAAAAATTTTAAATATATATATATATATATATTTTTATCGATTTCAGAGAGGAAGGGAGAGGGAGAGAGAGATAGAAACATCAATGATGAGAGAGAATCATGGATCAGCTGCCTCCTGCACACCCTCTACTGGGGATGGAGCCCAAAACTTGGGCATGTGCCCTGACCGGGAGTTGAACCGTGACTTTCTGGTTCATAGATCAGTGCTCAACCACTGAACAACACTGGCCTGGTCAGACATTTTTTAAAAAGAAAAAAAAATCATAGAGGTAGCTACTGTGTCAGGTAGCAGAGCCCTCTAAGTAGGAATTATAAAACTTGGGATGTACACAGTTATCACCCAGGAAACCTTGAAGAATCCCATGCCTATGGCTGGACCTAGAGGGTATGATGCTCAGTGAAGTGAGCCAGGCAGAGAAAGACAAGTACCGCAGGATCTCACGCATCTGTGGATCTAAAGAACAAAACAAACAAACAAACCAAAGAGAAACAGACTCAGAGAACAGACTGGTGGTTGTCAGATGGGAAGGGCTTGGGTTGCTGAGTGAAAAAGGGGAGGGATCTTAACAAGTACAAATTGGGCCCAGCCCACGTGGCTCAGTGGTTGAGCGTCGACATACGAACCAGAAGTTCATGGTTTGATTCCAGGTCAGGAGCAGGGTACATGCCTGGGTTGTGGGCTCAGTCTCCAGTGGGGGGTATGCAAGGGGCAGCTGATTACTGGTTCTCTCTCATCATTGATGGTTCTCTCTCTCTCTCTCTTTCTCTTTCTCTCTCTCTCCCTTCCTCTCTGAAATCAATAAAAATATATTTAAAAAGTGCAAATTGAAGTCACAGAATAGTCACGGGATGTAACGTACAGCATAGGGAATATAGTCAATAGTATTGGGAGGGGGGCAGGAGAGATTAGCCAAAGAACTTACATACACATATGCATCACCCATGGATACAGACCATATCGCCGTGCAGGCCTGGGCAGGAGGTGGGAGTGGGGTAGAGGGAGTCCATGGGGGAAGAAGGGGGACATCTGTAATACTTTCAACAATAAAGATAAAGAATCCTTCCCAAACAAGCCAGTATTGTAATAACTATGTATGGTGTCAGATGGGCACTATAGTTATTGCAGGAATCACTTGGTAAAGTATACAAATGTCTAACCACTCACCATCCACCTGAAACTAATACAAAATAATAGTGAATGTCAAATTGTAATAATAAAAAAAGGCACTACATGCCTAGGGGGAGCCCTAGATCAATTAGTTAAATGGGTCTCTCCAGCGATAGGTTCCAGATGTCAGTATATTTCAAGCTCCCCAGGAGATTGCTGAGAACAGCGAGAGTTGGGAACCCCGTGACATAAAACATGGCTCTCCACTCAGGGCCATTTTCCCTGTAGAGGGAACATTTGGCCATATGTGTAGACATCATTGGTCGTCACCAGTGGGGGGGCAGGGGGGAGGAGGCAGTGTGCTGCAAGCATGTAAGGGTTAGAGGTGTTGGGATGCTAGCACCCAGGTACCAGGGATGCTGCTAATTATCCTACAGAGCACAGAATGTTCCTTTCCTTCCCCCAAGAGAGTCACCCAGCCCCCAATGCTGCTGACCTAAAGGACAGTAGGGGTTTCAGTATATGAATGTGTGTAAGTGTGTTTATAGACACAACTATGTGGGAAAGAAACATTATAAGTAGGAATTAAAAACAAAACAGAGGTTACGCACTGATTTAACATTGTGGAGGACAGGCGAGAGATGCAAATTAAAACCACAAGGAGGTATCACCTTGCACCTGCCAGAATGGCGACCATAAACCAACAAACGACAAGTGCTGGCGAGGATGTGGAGAAAAGGGAACCCTGGTGCCCTGCTGGTGGGAAGGCAGACTGGTGCGGCCACTGTGGAGAACAGCATGGAGTTTCCTCAGAAAGTTAAAAATGGAGCTCCCATCTGACCCAGTGATCACACTTCTGAAAATATATCCTAAGAAACTTGAAACACTAATTTGAAAGACTATATGCAGCCCTATGTTCATAGCAGCACAATTTACAACAGCCCAGATCTGGAAACAGCCCAGGTGAGTGGATAAAAAAGCGGTGGTACATCTACACAATGGAATACTATACAGCTGTAAAAAAGAAGGAACGCTTTACCTTTTTTGACAGCATGGGTGGACCCGGAGAGCATTGTGCTAAGTGAAACGGGTCAGTCAGAGAAAGACAAATACCATATGATCTCACTTATATGTGGAAATCCATGAACAAAAGAAACTGATGAACAAAATAGACACTGAAGCATGGATGCATGGAACAGACTGACAGCTGTCAGAGGGGAGGAGGGTTGAGGGACTGGATGAAGGAAGGTGAAGGGATCAGCCAAAGAACATATATGCATAACCCATGGGCACAGACAACAATGCGGTGATGGCCAGAGGGGAGGGGGGTGGAAGAGTGCGGGGGTGGAGGTGGAGGTGGGCATGAGGGCGGGGAAGGGGGATGGAAAGTGACTGCTTGGGGAAATGGGCGCACGATGCAGTGTGCAGATGGTGTTTTGTTGAGTTGTACCGTTGAAACCTGTATGGTTTTGCGAACCAATGTCACCCGAAATAAATTCAAATAAAAATAAATGAATAAACAAACAAACAAACACAAAGGAAGGAAGGAAGACAATCATGAATACATTTCAGAAACAGTTTAGAACAGAAGAAGGGATGTATGGTGAGGAGCCCAGGGTAGGTATACAGGACTCAGAAAGAATAGAAATAGAGAGGATATACGAAATGGCGAGGATATAAGAAATGGCAAGGATATAAGAAATGGTGAGGATATAAGAATGACACTTTGTGTTGAGCCTAGGTAGCCCCTCCGAGGCTCACTGTTATCTCTGTGTTTCTCAAACCCTGGGCACTCCCACTCCCGCCCCCCCCCCCCTCAGGACACAGGGCGGCCTCCCGTCGGCTCACCTCTGAGCTCATCCTTGGCTCTCTTGGACAGATCCGTTCGGTTCATCTTGTCAAAGACCTGGATGGTCACCATCTCCACCCAAAAGACGGGGCAGCGGGTGGTGAGAATCTCCGCCAGCTGCTGCCCGTTGGCCTCGTCCACCTCCGTCTGGGACACGTGCTGTAACTCATCTTGTGGGGGAAGGGTCCTCAGCAGAGACTTGAACTGGCTCAGCTCCTCCAGCTCCAGCTGTTCCAGGAGAGGCCTCAGGTTGAAATCCATCTTGTCCTACGTGGGAGAGCTGAGCTTTTGACAATGGAATACTATGCAGCCACGAGAAAGAAGGAACCCTTACCTTTGGCGACAGCCTGGAGGGACCTGGAGAGTAGTATGCTAAGTGACATAAGCCAGTCAGAGAAAGACAACGATCGCCATGATCTCACTGATATGTGGAATCTAATGACAAAATAAGCTGACGAACAAAATAGGTCGAGAGACATGGATACGTGGAACAGACGGACAGACCTCAGAGGGGAGGAGGATGGAGGGGACGAGCAGGGCTAACCAAAGAACACATATGCATACAGGCATAGCCCATGGACACAGACAATAGTGTGGGGAAGGCCTGGGGTGGGGTGAGGGCTGGGTGGAGAGAGGCAAAGGAGGGGAAAATGGGGGACATCTGTAATACTGTCAACAAGAAGCTAAAAATAAATAAATAAAGGTAAAAAAAAGGGGGCGGTACATTTACACAATGGAATACTATGTGGCTGTGAAGAAGGAAATCTTGCCCGGCCAGTGTGGCTCAGTGGTTGAGCGTCGACCTATGAACCAGGAGGTCATGGTTTGATTCTGGTCAGGTCACCTGCCCAGGTTGCGGGCTCATTCCCCAGTGTGGGGCGTGCAGGAGGCAGCCAATCAATGATTCTCTCTCATCACTGATGTTTCCATCTCTCGCTCCCTCTCCCTTCCTCTCTGATCAATAAAAATATATTTTATTTTATTTATTTTTTAAAAAATATATTTTATCGATTTTTTACAGAGAGGAAGGGAGAGGGATAGAGAGTGAGAAACATCGATGAGAGAGAAACATCGATCAGCTGCCTCCTGCACACCCCCTACTGGGGATGTGCCCACAATCAAGGTACATGCCCTTGACTGGAATTGAACCTGGGACCTTTCAGTCCACAGGCCGACGCTCTATCCACTGAGCCAAACCGGTCACGACAGAAATCAATAAAAATATATTTTAAAAAAGAGAAGGAAATCTTACCTTTTGCAACAGCATGGATGGACCTGGAGATTAGACAAATACCATATGATCTCACTTACACGTGGAGTCTAATGAACAAAATAAACTGATGAACAAAACAGAAGCAGAGGCATGGGTACATGGGACAGACAGCTGTAGGAGGGAAGGGGAGTGGGAGGGGCTGGATAAAAGAAGGTGAAGGGATGACCCAAAGGACATATATGCATAACCCATAGACACAGACAAGGGTGGTTGTGGCCAGAGGAGGCAGGCTGGATGGAGGTGGGCAAAGGATGGGAAAATGGGGGACCTTAATAGTGTCAACAACAACAACAACAAAAAAGACCATGGCAACTACCCCATTCCTAATGCTATTTATATGCGAATCAGGTGGTAAGCATATAATTTAGCCCTTGTTGAAAGACTCGAATGAGGTCATTTGTAAGGGCGATCCTTTTAAAACACAGGGAAAGGAGATTTAGAGAGATGAGCCATGGTCCGTTCTCAGCCAGCTGTGAGGTGTGGAAGCCAACATTTGAATCAGAGCAGCCTTCTTTCAGATGCTGTGATGTCAATTCCTCTGTTAATCGACTCCCATAGACACCTCCCCCACCCCCACCCTCACCCAGGCATCAGGTGCAAAACTAAGGACATTTCAGAAGAGAAGAACCAACTGGTTAAACCCAGAATAAAGTCTTCCGTGAAGCTGGGAGGCAGGCAGATGAAGTGAAACGGGTCAGAACCTGGTGGGCCTTTGAGGCTGTGGATGGTTGGGCAACACTCATGGAGTAACTCCAGTGGGAAGAGAAAAGTTATACCTGCAGTGGGATCCAAAATCACAGCAACGAAACACATCTTACACCAAAGTAGTGTATCTACACCCAAGTGTTCAATGGTTGTACAGTGGGGCCTTGACTTACAAGTTTAATTCTTTCCGAGACCAAGCTCATTAAGGAGCTCGTTAACTCAAATTACTCTATCAACTCAATGCAAAAAATCAGCCGAGAGACAGCTGGTATCTCAAAAAACTCGTTAGTCTGGACACTCGTAAGTCAAGGCCCCACTGTATTTACATTGAGATGTAACCGTGGGACCCTTATGTGTGGAATCGAAAGAACAAAATAAATGAAGAAACAAAACAGGAAGAGACTCATAGACACAGGGAACAGACTGCATAAGGGTTGCCAGAGGGGAGGAGAGTTGGGGGGGGCTGGGTGACAAGGGGGAAGGGATGCACAAGTACAAGTTGGTAGTTACAAGATCGTCACAGGGATGCAAATCACAACATAAGGAACAGAGTCAATAATATTGTAACAACTATGTTTGGGGCCAAATGGTTACTAGACTTGTCGGGGGAAATCACGTCACAAGTTATATAAATGTCTACCCACTGCGCTCTACACCTGAAGCGAATATAAAATAGCGAATATCAGTGCAATTTAAAAAATGTTAACCAACAAAAGAAACGTTAACGGCAGATTCTTAGGACTGGTCTTGACCTTCCGGTCTTTAACTAGCCTGCGTTTTATTTGTACGAGGACATATCTCCTGGAACAACGATTCAGCTGCCTTATGGAGACCCGTCAGAGAAGGACCCCAACTAATCTTTGTGTTTGTCAGACGAGATCTTAAGAAGAGCAATTTCAGGGGAACGGTAGGGCAAGAAGCTAGAGGGGCAGAAACATGCATGAGGTGTCTTGACGTGGAGGCATGGGCATAAAATAAATGGAAGAACAAATTTCTCTCTCTCTCTCTCTCTCTCTCTCCCTCCCTCCTCCAGCCTCTCAGATCAATTTTTAAAAATATCTGTATGTGCCCAGCTGGCATGCCTCAGTGGTTGAGCATCAGCCTATGAACCAAAGTTATACTTCTATTTCTAGAAACTTGGCTAAGAGAGTGAAATTAGAGATTCGATACCGGCTTTAGGGAAAATGGGAGCTTGGATCTGGCTTCATATGGCCTCACATTAGCCCGTTGACCACGGGGTGTGTCTTTTGCCCTTAAAAACGTTCGTTGCAAGTAGCACGCGTTTTACACAAAACAGGTTATTTCATGTTGTTCTCATTTGGCCAAAGTTAATCCGACTTACATTTACACCCAGTGATCTTAGGAAACTGAGTTTCAGCAAGAGGAGAAAAACTATTCAAAGTTATAGGAGTCATGGTCAGAGGGGAATCGGACTTGAAACTTCAAAGGTTTAACATGCAAACATTCAAAAAAAAAGAGAGGAGGCATATTTATTGTAGACTTAACAGCTGAATGAAGACAGAGAGACATGGAGTAAAGAAGAAGCCAGGATATTACTCACCTCACCAACACCCGGACCCATTCTCCGGCCACAGTCACGACGGCTGAGGCTTGAAAACCCACCTATAAGAAGTGTGTCTTTCTACCCAAGCTCTGGGATTGGCCCGCTGCCGAGAACTTCCCGCCACCAGCGTGATGACTGATAGGTGGAGACCCTTTCTCTAATTTGAGCATCCGTTCCCGGTGTTCTCACCCTTGGCTGCGTGTTAAACTCACCTGCCTCGAGCATCGTTTCAAAGTACCAAGGCCCAGAGAGTCTGACGTCTAGGTCAGTGAGGGCTGCCCAGACGTAGGGGTGCTCTTAAAGAGTCCCAGGTGATTGCAATTGGGGCCAAGCTTGAGAATCAGGGCTTGGAACCTTCAGCTGTGATTAGCTGCTTCCTGCCGTCATACAAATATTTTTAAAAATTGATGAGAGAGAGAGAGAGAGAGAGAGAGAGAGAGAGAGAGAGAGAGATGGATTTGTTGTCCCACTTATGCTGCATTATTCATTGGTTGATTCTTGTATGTGCCCTGACCGCGGATTGAACCCACAACCTTGGTGTGTGGGGAGGATGCTTTAACCAACTGAGCTACCTGTCCAGGGCCAATATATATTTTTAATTTTTGAAAGCACTTTTATTTTACATTCAAGATCTGGCCTGTATTTCACACTGGCACATATCGGTTTAGATAAGTCACATTTCTGGTATTCAATAGCCATGTGTGGCTAATGGCCATCATATAGGTTGGGTCTAAAGCAGTGGTTCTCAACCTTCTGGCCCTTTAAACACAGTTTCTCATGCTGTGACCCAACCATAACATTATTTTCGTTGCTGCTTCATAACTGTAATGTTGCTACTGTGATGAATCATCATGTAAATATCTGATAGGCAGGATGGTCTTAGGCGACCCCTGTGAAAGGGTCGTTCGACCGCCAAAGGGGTCGCGACCCATAGGTTGGGAACTGCTGCTCTAGAGCCAGGGACAGGAGAGTGATCCTGGCTTTAAAACGAGGAGAGTTGCTCTAGCTGGTTTGGCTCAGTGGATAGAACATCGGCCCTTGGATTACAGGATCCCAGGTTTGATTCTGGTCAAGGGCATGTGCTTTATTTGCAGGCTCAATCCCTGGCCCTGGTGGAACATGTGCAGGAGGCAATCAATTGATGTCTCTCTCTCTCTCTGTCTTTCCCCCTCCCTTCCACTCTCTCTAAATGTCAATGGAAAAATATCCTTGGGTGAGGATTAACAAAAAAACAAAACACAAACAAACAAAAAAATGGGGAGGGTCAAGGGACCCAAAGGGTTGGTTTCCTGGCATGAGGTTATTTCTCTGAGATTCTGTATCTATCTATCTACCTCCCTCCCTCCCTACCTATCTATCTACCTATCTATCTATTATCTATCTATCTATCTACCTATCTATCTATCTATCATCCATGTATCTATCATCTATCTATCTCATCTATATCTATTTATCATCTATCTATCTATCTATCTATCATCTATCTATCTATCTATCTATCTATCTATCTATCTATCTTTATCTCTCAAGAATCCCTCAGAAAGAGGGAGAGACCCATGGGCCCTCTGACTTGATAATCAACCCACCAATAGCTGTCTTTCAGGTGATGGTACTCAGAGAGGGACATCCATCCCTCCAAACCTTTCTAGGCTGTGCAAACTTGGTCAAGTTTCTTTTTTTTAATTAAAATATACTTTATTAATTTTTTACAGAGAGGAAGGGAGAGGGACAGAGAGTTAGAAACATCAATGAGAGAGAAACATCGATCAGCTGCCTCTTGCACACTCCCACTGGGTATGTGCCCGCGACCAATGTACATGCCCTTGACTGGAATCGAACCTGGGACCCTTGAGTCCACAGGCCGACGCTCTATCCACTGAGCCAAAGCGGTTAGGGCTTGGTCAAGTTTCTTAACCCCTGTGCCTTAACTTCCTCATAGGTAAATGGGGACCAGTGTCTGCCTCATAGGATAAGGATATTTTAAATGAGTCATTACTTGTAATGGATTTAAACAGTGTGTGGAAGGAAGGAACTATTACAAATATATTCTGTTTAAAGATAAACATTTTCCATGTGCCTCAGATGAGATACTGGCAAATGTCCTATTGGGCGGGGGAGGGGGGGAAGCAAGCAGGCAAGCCAAAGGAAAGGAAAGGAGGTAAATTTATTTATCTTAATTCAGTGGTAACAGGTTAGTGGCCACTGGGATGACTGGGGTATTCTCAGCAGAACAAGGAGAACAAAGACTGAATTTCTAAAATTTTATTTTTCAACCACAGTTTATATTCAACACCATTCTGCACCCATGTCAGATACACAGCAAAGTGGCACCCTACAGAGTGGCCCCTTGCTTCCCTAAGCACCCACCTGGCCCCATACCCAGTTATCTCAACATTATTAGCTATATTCCCCATACTGCAATCCGAATCTCTGGTTATTCTGCAACTACCAATAGGTACTGCTGAACTTTTTTACTCTTTTTTTAAAATATAAATTTTTTTTATTGATTTCAGAGAGAGAAAGGGAGAGGGGGAGAGAGAGAGAGAGAGAGAGAGAGAGAGAGAGAGAGAGAGAAACATCAATGATGAGAGAGAATCATTGATCAGCTGCCTGGGGACCGATCCTGCAACCTAGGAAAGTGCCCTGACAGGGAATCAAACCGTGATCTCCTGGTTCCTAGGTCGATACTGAGTCACTGAGCCACACCGGCTGGGCAACCTCTTCACCTTTTTCACCCAGCTCCCCAACGCCCCTCCCCTCTGACAGCTGCCAGTCTGTTCTCTGTATCTATGAATCTATTTCAATGTTGTTTGTTTGTTTATTTTGCTCATTAGATTCCACATATCAATGGGATCGTATGGTATTCGTCTTCCTCTGACTGGCTTATTTCATTTAGCACAATACTCTCCAGGTCTAAAAGCCAAATTTGAAATGAAATAGTCAACAGCTCCATTTTCAGAGCACTGTTTCAGAAACTCAGGCATCTTCAACTTCTGAGACACTTCACGCCTGTTAGAATACAGCATGTCATCTATGTAATGGATATATGAGGGTCATCTGGTCGACCACCTTATACTCAAGGACTGGAGAGCAACATAGGTCCACACTGGGAGTCTGGGAAAACACTTCTCTGTTAAAAGAAATCATTGCGTGGCTCATAGGTGAGAATATTTGCTCTTGAGAGTAAAAATATTCCTTACCATAGCATGTTTTACAAGGGAAATTGAGATGGCGTGTCCAGTGTTCAAAGTTTTCCTTCCTTCCTTCCTTCCTTCCTTCCTTCCTTCCTTCCTTCCTTCCTTCCTTCCTTCCTTCCTTCCTCTCTCTCTCTCTCTCTCTCTCTTTCTTTTGTTAATCCTCATCTGAGGATATTTTTCCATTGATTTTTAGAGAGAGTGAAAGGGATGGAGGGAGAGAGAGAGAAAGAGAAAGATTGATGTGAGAGAGACACCTGGATGAGAGAGAGAGAGAGAGAGAGAGAGAGAGAAAGATTGATGTGAGAGAGACACCTGGATCAGTTGCCTCCTGCTCTGATCCTGACTGAGGCTGGGGATCAAACCTGTAACCCAGGTACCTGCCCTTGACTGGGAATGGAACCCATGATCCTTTGGTGCATGGGCCTACACTAACCACTGAACACACCAGCCAGGATATATATATATAGTGTGTGTGTGTGTGTGTGCGCATGTGTGTTTTTCTGTGGCTATTTAAAGAATGCCAAACTCAAAAAAGAAAAGAAAGTAAAGAATACTGAACTTGGACTTTCTGAATATTCCACATTGTGTAACCATCCTTCGAGGTCAAGTTCCCCAAATGTGTTTGTTGATTTGAATGTTTCACATCTTATATTTGGACACATGTTGCAAACGGCTCTCCAGAAATTCTGCACAACTGCCAACTTCTTACTTAAAAAAAAACCACACAAATGTAGTTTTGAAAGTCACAGAGATAGAAGAAGTGAGTGGGAGAAGAAATGGGCTCAGGAAACACGTGATAGAGGCAGAAGAAGGGGCCCTGGGGGCTTAGGAGCAAGAAGGGTAAAGGAGCTTGCCAAGGAGGAAGAAGAGGGGAAGGGAGAGACAGGGGCGTGTTCCCAGAAGGGAGAGCCGCAACTTCTTCCTCTGACTCAACCACAGAGCGGGTCAGCTGCTGCAGCTTCTCGGTAGCTCTAAAATCTGCTCTTTCCTTCCACGCCCACGGCCTCACTTGAGCTCAGACCTGACCTTCTCTGATATGGCTTCTTTCACTAGCCTGCAAATGGTCTCCCCTCCCCTCAGGTCCCTTTCAGTCCTGTCTCCACTGTGGCCTCCAGGGAGATCTGTCTCAGACACCATTCCCATGCATCACTGCTCCATTCAACACTCCGCCTTCATTCCAGCCCCTCCCCCTTTTCTTTTTCCCTCATTTAATTTAATTTTTTTTTTAATTCTTAAATTTTTGGAGCAGGGCCCGGACCTTTTCGCATGTCTGACCTTCCTACCTGTCTCTCTGTGGCCCCTTCTGTAAATCCTTGGCTCTAAGACTCGGCCTCAGCTAGTCTTCAGTTGGTTCTTCAGGGTGGTTGTCCTTAATTAATTAAAAATATGTTTCTTGCCCTGACCGGTTTGGCTCAGTGGATAGAGCATCAGCCTGTGGACTGAAAGGTCCCAGGTTCGATTCCAGCAAAGGGCATGTACCTTGCTTGCAGGCACATCCCCAGTAGGAGGTGTGCAAGAGGAGGCTGATCGATGTTTCTCTCTCATCGATGTTTCTAACACTGTCCCTCTCTCTTCCTCTCTGTAAAAAATCAATAAAATATATTAAAAAAATATGTTTCTTGTTGATTTCAGAGAGGAAGGGAGAGGAATAAAGAGAGAGAAACATCCATGATGAGAGAGAATCATTGATCGGCTGCCTCCTGCACGCCCAACATTGGGGATCGAGCCTGCAACCTGGGCATGTGTTCTTGACTGGAATCGAACCTGGGACCCTTTGGTCCGCAGGCTGATGCTTTATTCATGAAGCCAAACTGGCTAGGGCAAGCTGTTGTCTCTTGACTGTCTGTATTAGAACTAAGGATTTTATAAATTATACTGTTTCCTGACTGATGTCCTCAGCTGTGTGAGGAAGCCATAGGATCAAACTTTTTTTTTAAAAATATATTTTATTGATTTTTTGCAGAGAGGAAGGGAGAGAGATAGAGAGTTAGAAACATTGATGAGAGAGAAACATCAATCAGCTGCCTCCTGCACATCTCCTACTGGGGATGTGCCCGCAACCCAGGTACATGCCCTTGACCGGAATCGAACCTGGGACCTTTCAGTCCGCAGGCCGACGCTCTATCCACTGAGCCAAACCGGTTTTGGCCATAGGATCAATCTTTAACATCCTCCTCCAGCTCCCCACTTTTACAACATTTAAACTCTGCCATCATATATAATACGTAAGTAAACATGAGTGGTCATGTTCCAACAAAACTTTAATTATGGCCCTGGCTGGGGAGCTCAGTTGGTTAGAGCATCATCCTGATACACCAAGGTTATAGGTTCCATCCCTGACAGGGCACATACAAGAATCTATACTAATAAAAGGGTAATATGCTAATTAGACTGGATAGACCGGATGTCTTCCAGATGTCCTTCTGGACGAAGCCATGGTGGTGCGGCTGAGGCAGAGACGGTTAGGGGTGATCAGGCTGGCAGGGGAGAGCAGTTAGGGGCAATCAGGCTGGCAGGGGAGAGTGGTTAGGAGTGACCAGGCAGGCAGGGGAGCAGTTAGGGGCATCAGGCAGGCAGGCAGAATGGTTAGGGGTGATCAGGCAGGCAGACAGGTGAACGGTTAGGAGCCAGTGGTCTTGGATTGTGAGAGGGATGTCCCGGATTGGAGAAGGTGCAGGTTGGGCTGATAGACTGCCCCCCCCCTCGTGCATGAATTTCATGCACCAGGCGTCTAGTTAACCAATAAGTGCCTAAATAAGTGGAACAACAAATTGGTCTCTCTCTCTCTCTCTCTCTCTCTCTCTCTCAATACTTATTTTTGAAAAAAAAAATATATATTTAATTTTAGAGAGAGAGAAAAGGAGGGGGAGAAAGAGAGAGAAAAACATTGATGTGGGAGAGAAACATTGATCCGTTGTCTCCTGTACTCACCCTGACTGGGGATTGACCCCACAACCTAGGTATGTGCCCTGAATGGGAATCGAACCTGCAACCTTTTGGTGTACACTCCAACCCACTGAGCCTCCTGGCCAGGGCTAGACCACACATTTTTGACAAGAGAAATGGTTTTGAAATCTTTTCTGTGCATCTAGGCTGTAATAGAAAAGCTGGCACCAAGGATAATTTAAGTATATTTGTTTAATCAATGAGAACATACAAACATTACTCTGCCATCGTCCCAATAACCCAGGAGGGTCCCAGGAATTGATGGGCAATTATGGTGGAGATTCTGGAACTGACTGGGTGATAATCTCCAGATTCAGGGGGCGCCGGGGCCTTCTTTCTGGGTAATGTGGGTGGGTCCCCTCAGCCCAGCTGACAGCCTCAGATTTAGAAGCAACGACGCCAGAGGAGGGACCTTGCAACTGGTAGCTCTGAGTCCTACTGTCCAGAGCACGGCTCATCTCAGGACGAGTGTGGCATACTCGCTGGCCTGGGCCGGCTTGGGCAGCAAGGAGGGGGCTGAAGCTGTCCCGTGGGTGGGGGCATTGAAGGCCACTTGGAAATAGGTGACATCCTGTGGGTCTCTAGCTTCAGAGGCCTGAAGGAGGAAGGGAGACTTTGATATGATGGTGTGATGTTGGGGACCAAAGGAATTGTTGGGGGGCAGAGTAGAGGAGGAAACGCTTACCGGTCCGTCCATGGGTTCCACTGCCTCTGGCTGTCTCTTTGTCTCGGTGGCATCTGGAGGGAAGAGGACATTGTTAGGGCTGCATATTTTATTTAAAAACTTTTTTATCCTCACCTGAGGATATGTTTTTTTATTTTTTTTATTTTTTATTTTTTATTTTTTAAATATATTTTATTGATTTTTTACAGAGAAGAAGGGAGAGGGATAGAGAGTCAGAAACATCGATGAGAGAGATCGATCAGCTGCCTCCTGCACGCCCCCCACTGGGGATGTGCCCGCAACCAGGGTACATGCCCTTGACCGGAATCGAACCCGGGACCCTTGAGTCCGCAGGCTGACGCTCTATCCACTGAGCCAAACCGGTTCGGCGAGGATATGTTTTTTTAAAAAAATATTTTTTATTGATTTAGGAGGTAATGGGAGAGAGAGGAGAGAGAATCATCAATTGGCTGCCTCCTGCACTCCCCACACTGGGGATTGAGCCTGCAACCTGGGCATGTGCCTGACCTGGAATTGAATGGTGACCTCCTGGTTCATAGGTCAACACTCAACCACTGAGCCATGCCAGCTGGGCGAGGATATGTTTTTTTTTCTTTTTCTTTTTTTTTTAGCCCTGCTGGTGCGGCTCAGGGGTTGAGCCTTGATCCATAAACCAGGAGGTCACGGTTCGATCCCCAGTCAGGACACATACAAGAAGCAACCAATGAATGCATAAATGAGTGGAACAGCCCTAGCCCGTTTTTCTCAGTGGTTAGAGCGTTGGTCCGTGGTTCAATTGCAGGTTCAATTCTGGTCAAGGGCACGTACCTCGGTTGCAGGCTCAATTCCCAGGTGGGGCCATGTGGGGGAGGCAACCAATCGATGTGTCTCTCTCACATAGATGTTTTTTTTCTCTCTCTCTGTCTCTCCTCCCTCCCACTTTCTCTAAAAAAAATCAATGGAAAAAATATCCTCAGATGAGGATTAACAACAACAACAAAGTGGAACAACAAATCAATCTCTCTCTCAAAATCAATCGGTAAAAAAAGAGAGAGTATCACCATCGCAGCTTGAGCCAGCAAACCAGCCCCACCTCCACGCCTCTGGCTCCCTCACCCCCTTTTCTGCCCCCAGAAGATGCCTTCCCCCTTTCCCTGTAGGATTTGCACCACAGGGGTCTCTGCTCAGGCTTCCCTCGCTCTCTGAAGGACGTACTGTTTCTGGCTTTGCGATGGCGGTGGCGGAGGATGAAGAAAAGGAGGAGGAAGAGGAGGAGCAGGAGGACGATGGCCACTGGGAAGCCGATCAGAATACCATGGTGGTTCTGGGTCTGGTTATGGTCTGTGGCTGCAAAGAAGGAGACAGTGTTGGAGCAGCTGCCCTTCCTAAAGTATCTTCGCAGAAGTCACTGGGGCCGGGTGTTCCCCCATACCCCAGCACAGTCCCGAATGGTCAACCCCTGTGAACCATAATATAAACAGAGCCACTTAAAAATAGTCCAGCCTGCCCTGGCTGGTTTGGGCAGCAAGGAGGGGGCTGTCCCCCACCCACGGGACAGAGCGTTGGCCTGCAGACTGAAGGGTCCCAGGTTCAATTCCAGTCAAGGGCACATGCTCAGGTTGCGGGCACGATCCCCAGTAGGCTGGGGGGGGGGGCATGCAGGAGGCAGCCAATCAATGATTCCCTCTCATCATTGATGTGTCTATCTCTCTCTCCCTCTCTGAAATCAATAAACATATATTAAAAAAATAGATCCAGCCTGGCTGGCACGACTCAGTGGTTGAGCATTGACCTATGAACCAGGTGGTTATGGTTCCATTCCCGGTTAGGGCATATGCCCGGGTTGCGGGCTCGATCCCCAGGGGGTGTGTGCAGGAGGCAGCCAATCTATGATTCTCTCTCGTCATTGATGTTTCTATCTCTCTCTCCCTCTCCCTTAATCTCTGAAATCAATAAAACTACATAAAAACCCCAGCTCCCATGAGCCAACCAAGATAAATTAAGAGTGTGAATGTCATGCTAAACAAGATAACTTAATCAAAAAAGTTAAGAACCATATGATTGCATTCATATATGTGAAATATAAAACTGAAAGCAGCAAAGAAACAAACAATACAAACAAAAAACCATAGACACAGTCAACAGAAGTTTAGTTGCTAGAGGGGCAGGGTAGTGGGGTCAAACACATGGTGATGGAAGGAGGCTGGAGTCTGGGTGGTGGGCACACAGATGATGTGCTATGGAATTGCACATTTGAAACTCATGTTATTAACCAATGTCACTCCAATAAATTTAATAAAAACTTAAAAAGATTGTAAAGGTAGCAAAGCGAATGTGAGAGTTCACTTCATAGAATTAAGAAGTGAGCTGCTAATAAATGAACCTGGAGATTATTATGCTAAGTGAAATAAGCCATTTTTTTTACCCTAATAGATTTTTTTTTTAGCTTGCATGCTTATGTTTCCCCTTAGGATTTCCTTCTCATTCTACTGCAATACCTGAATATCTTCCCTACATTAGTTGCAACCTTTATGCTCAATAGTCCCACATCTGTATCTACAGTTCTCCATCCCTCTAACTCAAGACATATAAAGCCAACTCTTGAATGCGTGTAAGATGTTGCCTGGCCACCTCAGAAGCAACAAGTCCAAGACACAACTCCTGACCTTGCCTCATGCCACCTTTGAAAATGCACTTGTCCATCTCTCTGTGAATGGTCCCCCAATACACACATGTCATAGCCACTGATAGAGACCGTCATGGGCCTGCAGGCTCGTTTATACTAAATTCTACTCAACATGTAGGGAAACACTAATGATGGCCTCAACCACAGAAGGTCTTGGCTCTACAGTTGTTTTTGTAAATTTCTTTTTATGGAAGGGAGAGAGAGAAAGAGAGAGAGAGAGAGAGAGAGAGAGAGAGAGAGAGACCCTGATGTGAAAGAGAAACATGGATCAATTGCCTCCCACATGTATGTGCCCTGACAGAATCGAACCCACCACCTTTGGTGCATGGGATGACCCTCCAACCAACTGAGGATGACCCTCTACCAGCTAGGGCCTTTCTCCATCCCCCCTTATTTATTTAATTGAATTTATTGGGGGGTGACACTGGTTTGCAAAACCACACACGTTTCAAGTGTACAACTCAATAAAACATCACCACACTGTTGTCTGTGTCTGTGTTTTATATGTGTGTGTGTGTGCGTGGGCCTGTGTGTGTGTTTTATTTAATCCCTTCACCATCTTCTATCCAGCCCCCCAACGCCCTTCCTCTCTAACAGCTGTCGGTCTGTTCCATGTATCCATGCCTCTCAACAGTCCTTCTTAATCCTTTACAGACTTTGTTTCCTTATATGTGGAGAAAATGCGACTCAGAGGAGGGAAAAGAGTAGCAGCGGGACACCCTGAATTAATTGTAGAAATAGCTCTCACAAGTTTAGTGTCCTCGGTGAGGGTAGGGATGAAGCCTCCAGAGAAAAGATTATCTGATTATCTCAGTTATTTGGGGCTGGCAGGATGAGTATCCATCTGCCCTCTGGGAGTAGAGCTCCGTGATGAGGGCTAGGAATCCTAGATGCTCTCAGAAATACTGGCATATGGATCAATGATGAAAGGTAGCTGTGGAATCTACAGATGTTATTTGCCACCCACAGACCATCTAGGCTTCTGCTCTCCCAATGGAAAACAGCCCGACCTCCTTCATCTGTATGCTCTTTGCCTCCTCCAGCCATCAGAGGTCTTAAAAAGTTGACTCTGGCCCTAGCCAGTGTTACAACATGGTTAGAGTGTGAACCTGCACATCGCAAGGGTCCTGGGTTTGATTTCCGGTCAAGGGTACGTACCTGGATTGCAGGTTCCATCCTGGCCCTGGTTGGGCATATGCAAGAGGCAACCAATCCATGTGTCTCTCATATCAATCTCTCTCTCTCTCTTTCCCTCTCTTCTACTCTCCCTAAAAGTCAACGGAAAAAGCATCCTCAGTGAGGGTTAATTAAGGAAAAAAACACACACCTGACTCTGTCCCTGGTAAATGAGATTTCTACTCCATGTACTTTCCGTTCTTCACACAACCCAGTGACTCACCTTGTGGATGTTTGGGCTCCATGGGTATGGGGTCGAAAGGAGCTTCTGCAAATGAAGATGAAATGGGGGTGGTTACTTTAGTTCTTCTCAGGCTCGTCCTGAGACTCACAATGACCTACATGCCTTCCCTGGCCCTGAACGTGTGATAAGAGGGCTGCATGGTGGGCAAGGGGTGAGGTTGACCTCACAGCTTCGTGTCTAAGAAGAGGGTGCTGACAACAATCCCCAGGCTACTCTCCTCCTTTACCCAGTCTTTGCTCTAACTGGACATCATCAACTTCAGGAGGGAACTTATGGATGGATCGCTTCCTCACCTCTGTCCACAAGCTGCAATGGGTCGCTGGGGTGAGACCACACATAGGGGTCTTTGCTGAAGGCACCGTAGCATCTGTAGGTCCCTGCCTGTGTGGAGGTGACATGGTCCATTTGGAAGGTGGTCTGCTGTCCATTGTCCTGGGTTGTGGAGCTTTGTCTCTGGGTGAACTGAGGTGCATCATCTTTGGTGAGAATGAATGCATCAAACTTGATTCTGGAGAAACACTGTAACGTCACATTGTCTCCTGGAGCCACCACCGGGCCACTCATGCTGGAGAGTGAGGGTTTGTCATAAGATCCTGAGAAAGAAGGAAGTTTGCTGATAAAGGGGAAGCCATGTCCAGTGCTGTGCCTTCCTATTACCAGGGAGCAGATGTGGCTCTGGCTTCTATCCCCTCCATGTCCCTCCCTGAGGGAATGTGTCTCTGCATCATCCCTGATGCCTTCCTAGAGGTAGAGGCTTTGCTGCTTCCTGCTCCGTATCTCAGAGCCTGATTCTCTCTCTGCAAAGAGGTCCCTCCTGGCCCTGCTGCCTGGGTCCCACTCACCTGTCATCACCAGATGCAGGATGTTATTGGACTGGGACCAGCGTTCTCCACTCTTATAGGAACAGCGGTACAGTCCTGTCTTTTCTCGTTTCATCTCTTGGATATATAAAGTGTTGGTTCTCCCAGCCATTAGCAATTTCCTTCTGTCCCTAGGCTCAGGTTCTTCCACTTTATATATCTCATAGACTTCAGCCTCTGGAGGCCCTTGGCACAGGATGGTCACTGGTTCATTACATAGAACCAT
This sequence comes from Myotis lucifugus, assembly GCF_000147115.1. Classification (NCBI taxonomy): domain Eukaryota; kingdom Metazoa; phylum Chordata; class Mammalia; order Chiroptera; family Vespertilionidae; genus Myotis; species Myotis lucifugus. Next base: position 217,225 of record NW_005871728.1, on the reverse strand, counting down.
GGATCCAGGCTGAGCTGTGATAACAGGTGGGGGGAGACTTCCTAGAAGAACAGGTAATAAATTTACAGGTGTATCTACTTTTCATGCCACCTTCCACTTCCTCCCCTTTTACAGCCAGGTGTTCAAATGCCAAGAGCCCTCTTCCCAGGCCCCAAGAGAGCTGATATCTGGTCAAACCCTACTCCATCCATGAACATTATGAGGACTCAGCATTCTGAGCCTGAGTGCTCTGGGCTAGACCCAACCCCGGAAGGAAACATTGGGTGAGAACAGTTCAGGCTTTAAAAACTTTTTAAATTTCCAATTACAGTTTACATTCACTATCACTTGGTATTATTTTCAGTTGTATAGCCTAGTGGTTAGATAATCACATGCTTCAAAGAGTGTTTCCCCTGGCTATATCTAGGAGGCCTGCGTGGTGTGTGCGGGTGGGGTGCTTGTGGCTTTTGTGGAAGCAGATGGTGTTGCCAAGGGCTTCCCACAAGACTCTTCTCTTGCTTCCAGTCACTCCCTAAGTGGACAGTGTCATCTCCAGAAGGGGATGTGGGGATGGAGGGCCTTCCTCACCTGTGACCACCAGCTGCAATGGGTCGCTGGGGTGAGACCACACATAGGGGTCTTTGCTGAAGGCACCGTAGCATCTGTAGGTCCCGGCCTGTGTGGAGGTGACATGGTCCATGTGGAAGGTGGTCTGAACTCCATTGTCCTGGGCTGTGGAGCTTTGTCTCTGGGTGAACTGAGGTGCGTCTTCTTGGGTGAGAATAAATGCATGAAATCTGATTCTGGAGAAACACTGTAACTTCACATTGTCTCCTGAAGCCACCACCGTGCTACTCATGCTGGAGAGTGAGGGCTTGTCATAAGATCCTGAGAAAGAAGGAAGTTTGCTGATAAAGGGGAGGCCACACCCCTTCCTGTTCGCAGGAGCAGATGTGGCTTTGGTTTCTATCCCCTCTGTGTCCCGCCCTGAGGGAATGTGTCTCTGCATCATCCCTGATTCTTTCCCAGAGGTAGAGGCTTTCGTGCTTCCTGCTCCGTATCTCAGAGTCTGGTTCTCTTTCTGCAAAGAGGTCCCTCCTGGCCCTGCTGCTTGGGTCCCACTCACCCGTCATCACCAGATGCAGGATGTCACTGAGTGAGGACCAGTGTCCTCTACTCTTATAGGAACAGCGGTACAGTCCTGTCTTGTCTGGTTTCATCTCTTGGATATATAAAGTTCTGGTCTTCCCAGCCAGCGGTAATTTCCTTCCAGCCCTAGGCTCAGGTTCTTCCACTTTATATATCTCGTAGGCTTCAGCGTGTGAAGGCTCTTGGCACAGGATGGTCACTGGTTCATTATATAGAACCATGGGTCCAGGCTGAGCTCTGATAACAGGTGGGAGGAGATATCCTAGAAGAACAGGTAATAAATTTACAGGTGTATCTACTTTTCATGCCACCTTCCACTTCCTCCCCTTTTACAGCCACGAGTCTAATTGCCAAGACCCTTCTTCCCACCCCCAAGAGAGCTGATATCTGGTCAAACCCAACTCAGCCCTTGAACATTAAAAGGATACTCACCATTCTGAGCTTGAGTGCTCTGGGCGAGATACAACCCTGGAAGGAAACATTGGGTGAGAACAGCTCAGGCTTTAAAACATTTTTAAAATTTTCAATTATAGTTTACATTCATGATCACTTTGTATTAGTTTCAGGTGTACTGCCTAGTGGTTAGATATTCATATACATTATAAAGTGCTTCCCCTTGCTATGCCCAGTACCCTCCTGGCACCATATATACTTGTTACAATACTATTGGCTATATTTTCTATGCTGTGCTCTATGCTCCCATGAGTATTCTTTAACTCCCAATCTATACTTCTCAATCCCTCCACCTTTACACCCAGTCCCCATACACTCTCCTCTGGCAACCGTCAGTCTGTTCTCCGTGTCTGTCAGTCTGTTTCTGTTTTGTTTGCTCATTCATATTGGAGGACAGCCCAGCCTTATAGAACCGCCAACCTGCCCCAGTAACATTGTGCTTGCACCCCGATCCTTCTGTCCAGACTCACCGAGATAGAGCAGAGTGGGAAGAACCGACATGATTCTGGGTCCTCTCTGGCCTGTTGGCCTCAGCAATGCTGCCTTTAAGCGGAACAGACTTCTCTGAAAGTCACACCAAGCAACAGGAAGTGGTGGGAGGGCCTTGGTTCTCAACCCCAGAGTGAAGGCATTTCACAATGTCTTCTACTAAAGCCTTGAAGAGGCAGCTGATCATGATGTTAATCATCTGAACTTTAAACCTCCAACAGCCCAGTCTGGTCCCTATTTTCTCTCCCCAATTCCTCATGGGCATTTAATCTTTATAAAGTGAGCAGTAAGAGGGATCACAGGTGACGAACAGGAGAGAAGTAGTTCCCAGTCTGAGATCGGCTGTGAAATAGTCAGTGAGTTCATGGCTCCTGCTGCTAAATGCAGAGTTTCCTTCTATTCATGTAAAAAATGAGTCAATAATTCTGTCTTTCTGCAAAGCTATACTCACAGTGTGTGCATGTGGTCCAGAGCAGGCCCTCCTAGGGAGGCAACGACATAATTAGTAGTTCTTTGTTTGCTGTGCATGTTCCCACCATGCTGCTAGAACTGACTCTGTCCATGGATGAAAGTGATGAACCTAAGCAAGGTAATTGCACTGGGTTTTGTCACCCCTCTGTTCCTTTATTTATTTTTTTAAAAATAGATTTTATTGAATTTTTTACAGAGAGGAAGGGAAAGGATAGAGAGTTAGAAGCATCGATGAGAGAGAAACATCGATCAGCTGCCTCCTGCACTCCTCCAACTGGGGATGTGCCCGCAACCAAGGTACATGCCCTTGACTGGGATCGAACCCGGGACCCTTCAGTCCGCAGGCTGATGCTCTCTCCGCTGAGCCAAACCGGTCAGGGCTGTTCCTTTATTTTTGCTGGTGAAAGAAAAGAGGTTTATTCGAGTGCTGGCTTCTCTTCACCCTTTTGTTGTTATTGTTGTTTTTTAAAAAAATATGTTTTTATTGATTTCAGAGAGGGGAAGGGAGAGGGAGAGAGAGGTAGAAACATCAATGATGAGAGAGAATTATTGTCTGGCTGCCTACTGTATGCCCCACACAGGGGATCGAGCCCACCACCCAGGCATGTGCCCTGACAGGGAATTGAACCATGACATACTGGTTCATAGGTCAGTACTCAACTACTTAGCCCCATGAGCTGGGCAATGCCTCTTTGTTTTTAAACCATCTCACTGGCTGAACCTTACTGAGTAGCTATGCCATCCAACTTTTCTCAATAAACACATAAGTTAGATTTAAAATCTCCCCTCTCTGCACCGATATGAGTCACTCTTCCACACAAATCTGAAGTAATGTAACAGCTGACCTTTACCACGCTTTCATTTTATCACAATCCTGTGGGGGAAAGTTGCACATAATTTTCATAAGAGCTATGGTGGATTGGGTTAATGTTTCAAGTTATTTGGTCATATCTTCATTCATCAGACCCTGAGGACATTGTAGACAATGATAAATCTTACCAGGTTCTTTAGGTTCAGAAATATCTCCTGCTGCTTCTATGGTTTCCCTGTGGTTGTGGTGTTTTAGTCAACATCCACCTAAGCTTAACCCCAGCATCATCACAACTCGTTCAATTAGCTGAGGAAGTGAGACCTGTGTTTGTGCCATTGGTGCATGGCCTGGGCATAGAGCAGAGGGTGTAAGGTGATTTAATCACAGATGAGAAATTGGAGTTTTCTCAGGATTAAGAAGATAATGGAAGATACCAACTGAGAGGAAGAAGAAGACAGGTCAAATGGTTAGATAAAACTTGATTGTCTTTGACACTGGGACAAAATATGCCTGGTATTTCTGTGTCTCTTTCTTTATCTTTTGTCTACCTACCTTCCTATTATGTATATTTCCATCTCTTACTAATACATACATATCTATAATAGATTATTTTTATCTGTCATCTATTTTCTGTTATATCTATCTATCAATCTCTATCTATCTATCTATCCATCCATCTATCTATTAATCATTTCTATCAGCTATCAATTATCTATCTATCTATCTATCTATCTGTCATCTATCTATCATCCATACCAGCTTTCTCTCTCTCATCTACCTACCTTTCCGTCATGTATATATATATCTGTAACTCTCCATGTATCTGTATAATTTATTATATTTATCTATCATCCAACTACCTATCTATGAGTCATTTATACCACCTTTCTTTCTAATCTGTGTTTTATTGATTTTAGAGAGAAAGGAAGGAAGAGAGAGAGAAACATTAAGCAGCTACTCCCTGCATGACTCCTTTGAGGATCGAGCCTGCAACCTAGGCATATGCCCTAATCTGGAATTGAACCAGTGACCTCTTGGTGCCTGGGATGACACTCAACCAACTGAGCCACAGCAGCCAAGCAATAACTCTATTCTTCATTTTTTGAGGAGCCTCCATACCCACCCAAAGTCAAATCATCTTAGGTCACTATCTATTTTGTCTCCTTTACTACTTCATTAAAAAAATATTTTTTATTGATTTTAGAGAGAGAGAAACACCAATGGTGATAGAGAATCATTGATTGGCTGCCTTCTGCACGCCCCACACTGGGGATGGAGCCTGACTGGAAATTGAACCATGACCTACCTCCTGGTTCATAGGTCAATGCTCAACCACTGAGCCATGCCTGCTGGCTAGTCCCCTTTACTCTTTACTACCCCTCCACTCCTTCCCTCTGATGACCACCACACTCTTGTCTGCATCTGTGAGTTTCAGTTTTATATCCCACCTGTAAGTGAAATGATACAGTTCTTAGCTTTTCCTGACTGACTCATTTTGCTTAGCATAATATTCTCAAGGTCCAATCATGTTGTTACAAATGGCAGTTTTTAATCTGTTCTCATGGTTGAGAAGTATACAATGCAATATGTAGATCATGTATCATAAAATTGTTCATTTGAAACCTATGTAATCTTATTAACTAACTAGAGGCCCAGTGCAGGAATTTGTGCACCGGTGGGATCCCTTGGCCTGGCTGGCGATCAGGGCCCATTGGGGCTATCTTGTCCAGTCCTGGATCAGGGCTTATGGGGGCTGGCTGGCCGGGGAAGGACCGTGTGAGGTTGGCTCCAGGGCATTTTCAGCCTGTCTCTCCCAGTCCTGATTGGCTGGGCCCCAGCAGGTAGCTAACTTCTTGTCACAGCGTCTGCCCCTCTGTTGGTCAGTATGCATCATAGTGATTAGTTGAGGGGTCGACCGAACAGTTGACCAATCAGTCAGACACTTAGCATATTATGGTTTTATTATATAGGATGTCACCCCAATAAATTTCATGAAAAATAGCATAGATCCTTGTTGTGTACAGCTGCATAGTATTCCATTGTGTAAATGTACCACAGCTTCTGTATCTACTCATCTACTGATGGGCACTTGGGCTATTTCCAGATATTAGCTATTGTAAATAACACTGCCATGAACATAGGGTGCATATATTCTTTCTGATTGGTATATAGGGCTTCCTAGGATATATTCCTAGGAGTGGGATCACTGGGTCAAATGGAAGTCCCATTTTTAATTTTTCATGGTGAGTGAACTAAGCCAGTCAGAGAAAGACAATTACCACTGATCTCACTCTTATGTAGAATCTAATGAACAAAATAAACTGATGAACAAAATATATCCAGAGACATAGAAGCATGAGTCTCAGACAAAGCAGGTCAGGAAGAGATGAACCAAAGAACTTACATGCACATATGCAAAAGCCATGGACACAGATTATAATGCAGTGAAGGCCTGGGTGGGGGCATGGGTGCAGGTTGGAGGGGGTCCATGGGGAAAAGATAGGAACATCTGTAATATTTCCAACAATAAAAGATAAGTTATAACAAAAGCCATGCTGGCCAGTGGGCACATTTTAGGCATTTGCTCTTCTGACCTCCAAGACACCCATTAGTACTGCATAATTCACTGCGATGTTGGGACATTGTGACCGATTCTGTAGGAGATGGACAAACCACATCACTTTATCTATCCAAGACAACACAGACAGCGCCTGGTTTCTTCTGGTCACCTGCCCCACAGTTCAACACTGTCCTTAGAAGCCACGAGTATCCTCAGTGTTTGTCATGACGCTCAGATAAGGATCTGATCTGAGTCCATAGAAGGACCTCTTGTGGCTGTAGCAGGCCTCCGCCACCAGGACCACCAGGACCAAGAGAACCAGGCCAGCCAGGCTCAGCCGGACTTGGTTCACACGGAACACACTCCAACCAGCAGGTACTGAGAGACAAAGAACAGAGGTCACAGAGGAGGAGCCAAAGCCCCTCTCAGGTAAGTACCCTCCACCTGAGCTCATGTCTCCAAGTCTCCTGGATCTGGGAGGTCGCTGCCCAGCCACCTTCTGCAAAGGCAATATCTGCCTTCTTTCCTGTTGTCATTATGAGCCCTGTGGTGATTGCCTTAAGGAATTCTGGGGTCATGAAAGGCAGGGGTGGGGACTGGGTGGGGAGCTTTCAGTCTTCTCCATGGGAGCCCTGCCTGGTCCTTCTTTAAGAAATCCCTCTGGAAACTATTGACTCAGCTGATGAGGAATGGCCATCCTGATATTCTTTCTGTCTTTAGTCGAATCTTCTTTCTCCCTATATCTACTTGCACCTAATCTTCCTTCACCTTTCCTGCTCCTTCTGCAAAGGCTACCAGTTGGCGCTCTCCATCCAGAGAGCACGCCTGTCCCATTGTCTTGCTTCTCCATTTCCCTTTCTCTTTCCCACTTCCCCCACCAGGTACCTTACCATTAGCTTCCTCACTGCCAAGCTCCAGGGGCCCTTGCTTTACCTCCATGACTTGATTCCTAAGCCCTTTCTTACAGGACTTACTTCTACCTCTGGAATTTACCCAATAAATGGTCTCTTACACTAAAAAAAAAAAAAGACTACCAGTTACTCACCATGAGAACGTCTGGGTTCTGTGGGATCTGAATTGTCAGCAGCTTCTGCAAATGGGGATGAAATGGGGATGTTATGTTTTATCTGTGCTCAAATTTCTGCCTGGTCTGATTAGGGGTGAGGACCTCATAGCTTTTGTAGAAGCTGATGGTGTGGACACGGCTTCCCACCAGTCACTGCTCTAAGTGGACAGTGTCATCTTCAAAAGGGGATGTGAGGATGGACCAGCTTCCTCACCTCTGACCATAAGCTGCAATGGGTCGCTGGGGTGAGACCACATAGAGGAGTTTTTGTTGAAGCCACCGTAGCATCTGTAGGTCCCTTCCTGAGTGGAGGTGACACTGTCCATGTGGAAGGTGATCAGAAGTTCATTGTCCTGGGCCGTGTAGCTTTGTCTGTGCGGGAAGTGAGGTGCACCATCTTTGGTGAGAATAAATGAATCAAACTTGATTCTGGAGAAACACTGCAACGTCACATTGTCTCCTGGAGCCACCACCCTGCCACTCATGCTGGAGAGTGAGGGTTTGTCATAAGATCCTGAGAAAGAAGGAAGTTTGCTGATAAAGGGGAGGCCACATCCCTTCCTGTTCTCTGGGAGCAGATGTGGCTCTGGCTTCTATCCCCTCCATGTCCCTCCCTGAGGGAATGTGTCTCTGCATCATCCCAGATGCCTTCCTAGAGGTAGAGGCTTTGCTGCTTCCTGCTCCGTATCTCAGAGCCTGGTTCTCCCTCTGCAAAGAGGTCCCTCCCGGCTTTGCTGCCTGGGTCCCACTCACCCGCCATCATCAGATCCAGGTTGCCACTGGGCGAGGACCAGTGTCCTCCACTCTCGTAGGAACAGTGGTACAGTCCTGTCCAGTTTGCTTTCATCTCTTTGATAGAAAAAGTGTTAGGTTTCCCAGCCACCAGCAATTTGCTTTCTTCCCTAGGCTCAAGTTCTTCTACTTTATATATCTTGTAGGCGTCAGCGTCCGGAGGCGCTTGGCACAGGATGGTCACTGGTTCATTATATAAAACCATGGGTCCAGGCAGAGCTTTGATAACAGGTGCGTAGAGACCAACTAGAAAAAGAGGTAATAAATTTACAGGTGTAATTGTTTCTCATACCACCCTCGTCTACCTCCCCTCTTAGCCACAATTCTAAATGCCAAGACCACTCTTCCTGGCCCCCAAGAGAGCTGATATCTGGCCAAACCCTACTCCATCCATGAACATTATGAGGATACTCAGCATTCTGAGCCTGAGTGCTCTGGGCTGGATACAACCCTGGAAGGAAACATTGGGAGAGAATGGTCCAGGCTTTTAAAAATATTTAAAGTTTCAATTACAGTTTATATTCACTATCACTTTGCATCATTTTCAGGTGTATAGCCTAGTGGTTAGATAATCATATGCTTCAAAAAGTGTTTTCCCTGGCTATATCTAGGAGGCCTGCGTGGTGTGTGCAGGTGGGGTGCTTGTGGCTTTTGTGGAAGCAGATGGTGTTGCCAAGGGCTTCCCACCACACTCTTCTCTTTCTTCCAGTCACTCCCTAAGTGGACAGTGTCATCTCCAGAAGGGGACGTGGGGATGGAGGGCCTTCCTCACCTCTGACCACCAGCTGCAGTGGGTCACTGGGGTGAGACCACACATTGGGGTCTTTGCTGAAGGCACCGTAGCATCTGTAGGTCCCTGCCTGTGTGGACATGACATGGTCCATGTGGAAGGTGGTCTGCTGTCCATTGTCCTGGACTGTGAGCTTTGTGTCTGAGTGGTGAGAAGTGCATCTTCTTTGTTGAGAACAAATATATGAAATGTGGTGTTGGAGAAACACTGTAATGTCACATTGTCTCTTGAAGCCACCACTGTGCCTCTCATGCTGGAGAGTGAGGGTTTGTCATAAGATGCAGATAAAGAAGGACGTTTGCTGATAAAGGGGAGGCCACGTCCCTTCCTGTCCCCGGCAGCAGATGTGCCTCTGGCTTCTATCCCCTCCGTGTCCTGCCCTGAGGGAATGTGTCTCTGCATCATCCCTGATGCCTTCCTAGAGGCAGGCTTCCTGCTCTGTATCTCAGAGCCTGGTTTCCCCTCTGCAAAGTGGTCCCGCCCGGCCCTGCTGCTTGGGTCTCACTCACCCATTGCCATCCCCAGTTGCAGGGGGTCGCTGAGGGGAGACCAGAATCCGGCTCCCATGTAGGAACAGCGGTACAGTCCTATATTGTCTAGTTTCATCCTTTGGATATATAAAGTGTTGGTCCGACCAGCCACCAGGAATTCACTTCCATTCCTATGCTCAGGTTGTATCTCTTTATATATCTTGTAGGCTTCAGCGTATGGAGGCCCTTGGCATTGGATGGTCACTGGTTGATTATATCGAACCGTGGATCCAGGCTGAGCTGTGATAACAGGTTTGGGATGCTGTGCTAGAAAAACAGGTAATAAATTTACAGCTGTATCTGTTTCTCATGCCATCCTCCACGTCCTCATCTTTATAGCCACGAGTTTAAATGCCAAGACCCCTCTTCTCAGCCCCCAAGAGAGCTGATATCTGGCCAAACTCTATTCAATCCTTCAACATTAAAAGGATACTCACCGATCGCAGCCTGAGTGCTCTGGGTGAGATACAATCCTGGAGGGAAACATTGGGTGAGAACAACTCCGTCTTAAAAATTTTTAATATTTTCAATTACAGTTTACATTCAATATTATTTTATGTTAGTTTCAGGTGTACCGCCTAGGGGTTAGACAATCATATACATTATGAAGTGATTCCCCTTGCTATGTCCAGTACCCTCCTGGCACCATGCATACTGGTTACAATAGTATTGGCTATATTTTCTATGCTGTAGTCTAAACCTCCATGAGTATTCTGTAACTCACAATCTATACTTCTCAATCCCTCCCCTTTATACCCAGTCTCCATACACTCTCCTCTGGCAACCGTCAGTCTATTCTCTGTGTCTCTGAGTCTGTTTATGTTTCGTTTGTTCATTCATATTGGAGAACATCCCAGCCTTATGGAACCTCTGACCTGCCCTGGTAGCCATGTATTTGCACCCTGACCCCTCTGTCCTGACTCACCGAGATAGAGCACAATGGGAAGAACCACCGACATGATTCTGGGTCCTCTCTGGCCTGTTGGCCTCAGCAATGCTGCCTGTATGCGGAACAGACTTCTCTGAAAGTCACACCAAGCAACAGGAAGTGGTGGGAGGGCCTTCATTCTCACTCCCAGAGTGAAGGCATTCCACAACGTCTTTTGCTAAAGCCTTGAAGAGGCAGCTGATCATGATGTTCGTCATGTGAACTTCAAACCTCTATCAGCCCAGTCTGGTCCCTATTTTCTGTCCCTAATTCTTCATGGGCATTTAATCTTTCTGTATGAATTGAGCAGTAAGTGGGATCACAGATGAAGAACAGGAAAAAGTAGTTCCCAGTCTGAGATCGGCTCTGAAATACACTGTGAGCTCATGGCTCCTGCTACGAAATGAAGAGCTTTCTCCTGTTCAGGTACAAAATGAGTCAATAATTCTGTCTTTCTGCAAAGCTATACTCACAGTGTGTGCATGTGGTCCAGAGCAGGCCCTATTAGGGAGGCAATGACATAATTATTAGTTCTTTGCCGACTGTGCATGTTCCCACTGCATTGTTAGCACTGACTCTGTCCATGGATGAAAGTGATGAACCTAAGCTAGGTAATTTCACTGGGTTTTGCCACCCCTTGGTTCTTTTATTTTTGCTGGTAAAAGGAAAGAGGTTTATTTGAGTGCTGGCTTCTCTTCACACTTTTTTGGTCATTTTTAAAAAAATATGTTTTTATTGATTTCAGAGAGGGGAAGGGGAAGGGTTAGGTAGAAACTTCAATGATGAGAAAGAATCATTGTGTGGCTGCCTCCTGCATGCCACACACAGGGGATTAAGCCCACCATCCAGGCATGTGCCTTAACTGGGATTTGAACCATGACCTCCTGGTTCATAGGTCGGTGCTCAACTAATTAGCCCTATTGGCTGGGCAATGCCTATTTCTTTTTAAACCATCTCACTGGCTGAACCTTACTGAGTAGCTATGCCATTCACTTTTCTCAATAAACATGTAACTTAGATTTAAAATCTTCCCCTCTCTGCACCAACATGAGTCACTCTTCTACACAAATCTGAAGTAATATAACAGCTGACCTTTACTGCGTTTTCATTTTATCAAGTTCCTGTGGAGAACGTTGCATGTAATCTTCACAAGAACTGTGGTGATTGGGTTAATGTTTCAAGTTATTTGGCCATGTCTTCGTTCATCACATCCTGAGGACACTGTAGACAATGATAAATTCTACCTGGTTCTTGACGTTCAGAAATATTTCCTACTGCTTCTAGGGTTTCCCTGTTGTTGTGGTGTTTCAGTCAACATCCATCTAAGCTTAATCCCAGCATCACCACAACCCATTCAATTAGCTGAGGAAGTGAGACCCTGTGTTTGTGCCATGGGTGCATGGCCTGGGCATAGAGCAGAGGGTGTAAGGTGAGATAATCACAGATGAGAAATTGGATTTTTCTCAGGTTTAAGAAGATAATGGAAGATTCCAACCAAGATGAAGAAGCAGACAGGTCAAAATGGTTAGATAAGACTTTTTTTTCTTTGACACTGGGACAAAATATGCATTTGTATTTTGTGTCTCTTTATTTTTTGTCTACCTACCTTTCTATCATGTATATTTCCATCTGTTACTAATAGTATCTATCTATATTATATTTATCTGTCATCTGTTTTTTGCTATCTATCTATCTATCTATCTATCTATCTATCTATCACTTATACAAGCTTTCTCTCTCTCATCTACCTACCTTCTATCATGTATATATCTATCTATAACTATCTATGTATCTATATATAATTTATTATATTTCCCTATCATCCAACTATCTATCTATGAATCATCTATACCACCTTTCTCTCTCATTTATGTTTTATTTATATTAGAGAGAAAAGAAGGAAGAGGGAGAGAGGGAAAGGGAGAGAGAGAAAAACATTGAGCAGGTATGTCCTGCACCCCCTACTGGGGATTGAGTCTGCAACCCAGGCATGTGACCCAACCTGGAATTGAACCAGTGACCTCTTGGTGCCTGAAATGATGCTCAACCAATTGAGCCATAGCAGCTGGGCGATAACTCTATTCTTCATTTTTTGAGGAGCCTCCATACCACCCAAAGTCAAATCCTCTTAGGTCACCATCTATTTGGTCCCCCTTTTTAAAAAAGATATATTTTTATTGATTTCTGAGAGGAATGCAGATTGAGAGGCAGCGAGAGATAGTAACACTAATGGTTAGAGAGAATCATTGATGGGCTGCCTCCAGCATGTCCCACACTGTGGATGGAGCTTGGAACCTGGGCATGTGCCCTGACAGGGAATCAAACAGTGACATCTTGGTTCATAGGTTGATGCTCAACCAAGAAGCCACGCTGGGTGGTCCCCTTTGCCCTTCCACTCCCTTCCCTCTGGTAATCACCATACTGTTGTCTGTGTCTATGAGTTTCAGTTTTATATCCTACCTGTGAGTGAAATTATACAGTTCTTAGCTTTTCCTGATGGACTCATTTTGCTTAGCATAATATTCTCAAGGTCCATTCATGTTGCCATGAATGGCAGTATTTCATCTGCTCTCATGGCAGAGGAGTATACAATGCAATATGTAGATCATGTATTATGAAATTGTACATTTTAAACCTATATAATCTTATTAACCAATGTCACCACAATAAATTTAATGAAAAATAGCATAGATTCTTCTTTTTTTAAAGCGGCATAGTGTCCCATTGTGTGAATGTACCAACACTTTTGTATTAACTCATCTACTGGTGGACACTTGGGTTGTGTCCAGATATTAGCTATTGCAAATAACACTGATATCAACACAGGGATGCATATATTCTTTCTGGTTGGTATATAGGGCTTCTTTGGATATATTCATAGGAGTGGGACCACTGGTTCAAATGGAAGGTCCCTTTTAATTTTTCATGGTGAGTGAACTAAGCCAGTCAGAGAAAGACAAGTACCACATGATCTCACTCTTATGTGGAATCTAATGAACAAAATAAACTGATGAACAAAATAGATCCAGAGACATAGAAGCATGGAACAGCCTGATGAGTCTCAGACAAATGGGGTCAGGGTTCGGGAAGAGATGAACCAAAGAACTAATATGCACATATGCAAAAACCATGGACACAGATTATAATGCAGTGAAGGCCTGGGTGGGAGCATGGGTGCAGGTTGGAGGGGGTCCCATGGGGAAAAGATAGGAACATCTGTAATATTTCCAACAATAAAAGATCAGTTACAAAAAAAGCCATGCAGGCCAGTGGACACATTTTAGGCATTTGCTCTTCTGACCTCCAAGACACCCATTAGTACTGCATTAATTCACTGCGATGTTGGGACATTGTGACAGATTCTGTAGGAGACGGACACACCCCATCATCTGGTAGACAACACAGCCAGCGCCTGGTTTCCTCCGGTCACCCGCCCCTCAGGTCAACACTGTCCTTAGATGCCATGAGTGTTTGTCACGGTGTTTGTCATGACGCTCAGGTGGGGAGCTCATCTGAGTCCAGAGAAGGACCTCTTGTGGCTGTAGCAGGCCTCCGCCACCAGGACCACCAGGACCAAGAGAACCAGGCCAGCCAGGCTCAGCCGGACTTGGTTCTCGGGGGAAACACTCCAACCAACAGGTCCTGAGAAAGAAAAGACAGAGGTCACAGAGGAGGAGCCAAAGCCCCTCGCAGGACAGTGTTCTCCACCTGAGCTCATGTCTCCAGTCTCTAGGATCTGGGAGGTTGCTGCCCAGCCACCTTCTGCATAAGCAATATCTGTCTTCTTTCTTCTCTTCATTATGAGCCCTGTGGTGACTGCCTTAAGGAATTCTGGGGTCATGAAAGGCAGGGGTGGGGGCTGGGTGGGGAGCTTTCAGTCATCTCCAGGGGAGCCCTGCCTGGTCCTTTGGGATGCCCCTCTGCAAACTATTGACTCAGCTGATGGACAATGTTCTCTCGTATATTTTCTGGGTACTAAAGCTTCTCTCTCCCTCATTTCCTTTGCACCTAATCATCCTTCACCTTCCTTCTCCTTCTGCAAAGACTACCAGTTGGCACTCACCATCCAGACAGCATGCCTGTGCCATTCCCTTCCCTCTCCATTTCCCTTTCTCTTTCCCACTTCCCCCACCAGGCACCTTACCATTAGCTTCCTCACTGCCAAACTCCATAGGCCCTTGCTTTACCTCCATAACTTTTTTCCTAAGCCCTTTATTTTAGGACTTACTTCTTCTACCTCTGGAATTTACCCAATAAATGGTCTCCTTACAGTAAAAAAAAAAAGACTACCAGTTACTCACCATGAGGACGGCTGGGTTCTGTGGGATCAGGACTGTCAGCAGCTTCTGCAAATGGGGACGAAATGGATGTAGTTTATTTATCTGTGCTCAGGCTCTGTCTCCCCAGACTCACAGTGACCTACATGCTCTCCCAGCCCCTGGGCATGTGTCAGAGTCCTGCATGGTGTGCGAGTGGTGAGGACCTCATAGCTTTTGTGGAAGCAGATGGTGTGGACAGGGCTTCCCACCAGTCACTGCTCTAAGTGGACAGTGTCATCTCCAGAAGGGGACGTGGGGATGGACCGGCTTCCTCACCTCTGTCCACAAGCTGCAATGGGTCGCTGGGGTGAGACCACACATACGGGTCTTTGCTGAAGGCACCGTAGCATCTGTAGGTCCGTGCCTGTGTGGAGGTTACATGGTCCATGTGGAAGGTGGCCTGAACTCCATTGTCCTGGGCCGTGGAGCTTTGTCTCTGGGTGAACTGAGGTGCATCATCTTTGGTGAGAATAAATGAATCAAACTTGATTCTGGAGAAACACTGTAATGTCACATTGTCTCCTGGAGCCACCACCGTGCCACTCATGCTGGAGAGTGAGGGTTTGTCATAAGTTCCTGAGAAAGAAGGAAGTTTGCTGATAAAGGGGAAGCCATGTCCAGTGCTGTGCCTTCCTATTACCAGGGAGCAAACCTGGCTTTGGTTTCTATCCTCCCCGAGTCCCGCCCTGAGGGAATGTGTCTCTGCATCATCCCTGATTCCTTCAGAATTCCTTTAGAGACAGAGACTTTGCTGCTTCCTGCTCCATATCTCAGAGCCTCGTTCTCTCTCTGCAAAGAGGTCCCTCCTGGCCCTGCTGCCTGCGTCCCACTCACCCATCACCACCACTCGCAGGATGTCACTGAGCAGGGACCAGCGTTCTCCACTCTTATAGGAACAGCAGTACAGTCCTGTCTTTTCTCGTTTCATCTCTTGGATAGATAAAGTGTTGGTTCTCCCAGCCAGCAGTAATCTCCTTCTGTCCCTAGGCTCAGGTTCTTCCACTTTATATATCTCGTAGGCTTCAGCCTCTGGAGGCCCTTGGCACAGGATGGTCACTGGTTCATTATATAGAACCATGGGTCCAGGCTGAGCTGTGATAACAGGTGGGGGAAGACTTCCTAGAAGAACAGGTAATAAATTGACAGGTGTATCTACTTCTCATGCCACCCTTTACTTCCTCCACTTTTACAGCCAGGAGTTCAAATGCCAAGACCCCTCTTCCTGGCCCCCAAGAGAGCTGATATCTGGCCAAACCCTACTCCATCCATGAACATTATGAGGACTCAGCATTCTGAGCCTGAGTGCTCTGGGCTAGACCCAACCCCGGAAGGAAACATTGGGTGAGAACAGTTCAGGCTTTAAAAACTTTTTAAATTTCCAATTACAGTTTACATTCACTATCACTTGGTATTATTTTCAGTTGTATAGCCTAGTGGTTAGATAATCACATGCTTCAAAGAGTGTTTCCCCTGGCTATATCTAGGAGGCCTGCGTGGTGTGTGCGGGTGGGGTGCTTGTGGCTTTTGTGGAAGCAGATGGTGTTGCCAAGGGCTTCCCACAAGACTCTTCTCTTGCTTCCAGTCACTCCCTAAGTGGACAGTGTCATCTCCAGAAGGGGATGTGGGGATGGAGGGCCTTCCTCACCTGTGACCACCAGCTGCAATGGGTCGCTGGGGTGAGACCACACATAGGGGTCTTTGCTGAAGGCACCGTAGCATCTGTAGGTCCCGGCCTGTGTGGAGGTGACATGGTCCATGTGGAAGGTGGTCTGAACTCCATTGTCCTGGGCTGTGGAGCTTTGTCTCTGGGTGAACTGAGGTGCGTCTTCTTGGGTGAGAATAAATGCATGAAATCTGATTCTGGAGAAACACTGTAACTTCACATTGTCTCCTGAAGCCACCACCGTGCTACTCATGCTGGAGAGTGAGGGCTTGTCATAAGATCCTGAGAAAGAAGGAAGTTTGCTGATAAAGGGGAGGCCACACCCCTTCCTGTTCGCAGGAGCAGATGTGGCTTTGGTTTCTATCCCCTCTGTGTCCCGCCCTAAGGGAATGTGTCTCTGCATCATCCCTGATTCCTGCCTAGAGGTAGAGGCTTTCGTGCTTCCTGCTCCGTATCTCAGAGTCTGGTTCTCTTTCTGCAAAGAGGTCCCTCCTGGCCCTGCTGCTTGGGTCCCACTCACCCGTCATCACCAGATGCAGGATGTCACTGAGTGAGGACCAGTGTCCTCTACTCTTATAGGAACAGCGGTACAGTCCTGTCTTGTCTGGTTTCATCTCTTGGATATATAAAGTTCTGGTCTTCCCAGCCAGCGGTAATTTCCTTCCAGCCCTAGGCTCAGGTTCTTCCACTTTATATATCTCGTAGGCTTCAGCGTGTGAAGGCTCTTGGCACAGGATGGTCACTGGTTCATTATATAGAACCATGGGTCCAGGCTGAGCTCTGATAACAGGTGGGAGGAGATATCCTAGAAGAACAGGTAATAAATTTACAGGTGTATCTACTTTTCATGCCACCTTCCACTTCCTCCCCTTTTACAGCCACGAGTCTAATTGCCAAGACCCTTCTTCCCACCCCCAAGAGAGCTGATATCTGGTCAAACCCAACTCAGCCCTTGAACATTAAAAGGATACTCACCATTCTGAGCTTGAGTGCTCTGGGCTAGATGCAACCCTGGAAGGAAACATTAGGTGAGAACAGCTCAGGCTTTAAAAGTTTTTAAATTTTCCATTACAGTTTACATTCATGATCACTTTGTATTAGTTTCAGGTGTACTGCCTAGTGGTTAGATATTCATATACATTATAAAGTGCTTCCCCTTGCAATGTCCTGTACCCTCCTGGCACTATACATACTTGTTACAGTACTATTGGCTATATTTTCTATGCTGCACTCTACTCTCCCATGAGTATTCTTTAACTCCCAATCTATACTTCTCAATCCCTCCACCTTTACACCCAGTCCCCATGCACTCTCCTCTGGCAACCGTCAGTCTGTTCTCCGTGTCTGTGAGTCTGTTTCTGTTTTGTTTGCTCATTCATATTGGAGAACAGCCCAGCCTTATAGAACCGCCGACCTGTCCCAGTAGCATTGTGCTTGCACCCCGATCCTTCTGTCCAGACTCACCGAGATAGAGCAGAGTGGGAAGAACCACCGACATGATTCTGGGTCCTCTCTGGCCTGTTGGCCTCAGCAATGCTGCCTGTATGCGGAACAGACTTCTCTGAAAGTCACACCAAGCAACAGGAAGTGGTGGGAGGGCCTTGATTCTCACTCCCAGAGTGAAGGCATTTTACAACGTCTTCTACTAAAGCCTTGAAGAGGCAGCTGATCATGATGTTAGTCATCTGAACTTTAAACCTCCATCAGCCCAGTCTGGTCCCTATTTTCTCTCCCCAATTCCTCATGGGCATTTAATCTTTCTGTATGAAGTGAGCAGTAAGAGGGATCACAGATGAAGAACAGGAAAAAGTAGTTCCCAGTCAGAGATCGGCTGTGAAATCTTAGTGAGCTCATGGCTCCTGCTTCTAAATGCAGAGCTTCCTCCTGTTCATGTATAAAATGAGTGAATAATTCTGTCTTTCTGCAAAGCTATACTCACAGTGTGTGCATATGGTCCAGAGCAGGCCCTCCTAGGGAGGCAATGACATAATTATTAGTTTTTTGCCGACTGTGCCTGTTCCCACCACGCTGTTAGCACTGACTGTGTTCGTGGATGAAAGTGATGAACCTAAGCAAGGTAATTTTACTGCGTTTTGCCACCCCTTGGTTCTTTTATTTTTGCTGGTGAAAGGAAAGAGGTTTATTTGATTGCTGGTTTTTCTTCACCTTTTTTGGTTATTTTTTTAAAATACGTTTTTATTGATTTCAGAGAGGGGAAAGGGAAGGGAGAGAGAGGTAGAAACTTCAATGATGAGAAAGAATCATTGTGTGGCTGCCTCCTGCATGCCGCAACAGGGGATTAAGCCCACCATCCAGGCATGTGCCTTAACTGGGATTTGAACTGTGACCTCCTGATTCATAGGTCAGTGCTCAACTACTAAGCCCCATCAGCTGGGCAATGCGTCTTTCTTTTTCAACCATCTCACTGGCTGAACCTTACTGAGTAGCTATGTCATTCACTTTTCTCAATAAACATATATCTTAGATTTAAAATCTTCCCTCTCTGCACCAACATGAGTCACTCTTCTACACAAATCTGAAGTAATATAACAGCTGACCTTTACTGCGTTTTCATTTCATCAAGTTCCTGTGGAGAAAGTTGCATGTAATCTTCACAAGAACTGTGTTGATTGGGTTAATGTTTCAAGTTATTTGGCCATGTCTTCGTTCATCACATCCTGAGGACACTGTAGACAATGATAAATTCTACCTGGTTCTTGACGTTCAGAAATATTTCCTACTGCTTCTAGGGTTTCCCTGTTGTTGTGGTGTTTCAGTCAACATCCATCTAAGCTTAATCCCAGCATCACCACAACCCATTCAATTAGCTGAGGAAGTGAGACCCTGTGTTTGTGCCATGGGTGCATGGCCTGGGCATAGAGCAGAGGGTGTAAGGTGAGATAATCACAGATGAGAAATTGGATTTTTCTCAGGTTTAAGAAGATAATGGAAGATTCCAACCAAGATGAAGAAGCAGACAGGTCAAAATGGTTAGATAAGACTTTCTTTTCTTTGACAATGGGACAAAATATGCCTTTGTATTTTGTGTCTCTTTCTTTATTTTTTGTCTACCTGACTTACTATCATGTATATTTCTATCTGTTACTAATATGTATCTATCTAAAATGTTATCTATCTATATCTATCTATCTATCTATCTATCTATCTATCTATCTATCTATCATCTATCTATCTATCTATCTATCCCCAACATCTATTTTCTGTTACATCTATCTATCAATCATCTATCTATCTATCTATCTATCTATCTATCTATCTATCTACCTACCTTTCTATCATGTATATATCTATTGTAACTATCCAGGTATGTATAGAATTTATTATATTTCTCTATCATCCACCTTTCTCTCTCATCTGTGTTTTATTGATTTGAGAGGGAAAGGAAGGGAGCGAGAGAGAAACATTAAGCGGCTAATTCCTGCATGCCCCCTACTGAGGATGGAGCCTGCAACCCAGGCATGTGCCCTGTTCTGGAACTGAACCAGTGACCTCTTGGTGCCTGGGATGACGTTCAACCAATTAAGCCACAGAAGCCAGGCGATAACTGTATTCATTTTTTGGGGAGCCTCCATACCCACCCAAAGTCAAATCATCTTAGGTCACCACCTACTTTGTCCCCTTTACCACTTTATTAAGAAATATATTTTTAATTGATTTTTGAGAGAGAGAAACACCAATGGTGATAGAGAATCATTGATTGGCTGCCTCCTGCACACCCACACTGGGGATGGAGCCTGACTGGGAATTGAACCATGATCTCTTGGTTCATAGGTCAATGCTCAACCACTGAGCCCTTCCAGCTGGGTAGTCCCCTTTTCTCTTTACTACCCCTCCACTCCTTCCCTCTGATGACCACCACACTCTTGTCTGCATCTGTGAGTTTCAGTTTTATATCCCACCTGTGAGTGAAATGATACAGTTCTTAGCTTTTTCTGACTGACTCATTTCACTTAGCATAATATTCTCCAGGTCCAACATTTTAGCCATGTTGTCACAAATGGCAGTATTTAATCTGTTCTCATGGTTGAGAAGTATATAATACAATGCAATATGTAGATCATGTATCATAAAATTGTTCATTTGAAACCTATATAATTTTATTAACTAACTAGAGGCCCAGTGCAGAAATTTGTGCACTGGTGGGATCCCTTGGCTTGGCAGGCGATCGGAGCCCATTGGGGTGATCTTGCCCAGTCCTGGATCAGGGCTGATGGGGGCTGGCCAGCCAGGGAGGGACCGTGTGAGGTTGGCTCCAGGGCATGTTCAGCCTGTCTCACCCAGTCCTGATTGGCTGGACCCCAGCAGCAAGCTAACCTATGTGTCACAGCGTCTACCCCTCTGTTAGTCAGTGTGCATCATAGTGATTAGTTGAGGGGTCGACCGAACAGTTGACCAATCAGTCAGACACTTAGCATATTATGGTTTTATTATATAGGATGTCACCCCAATAAATTTCATGAAAAATAGCATAGATCCTTGTTGTGTACAGCTGCATAGTATTCCATTGTGTAAATGTACCACAGCTTCTGTATCTACTCATCTACTGATGGGCACTTGGGCTATTTCCAGATATTAGCTATTGTAAATAACACTGCCATGAACATAGGGTGCATATATTCTTTCTGATTGGTATATAGGGCTTCCTAGGATATATTCCTAGGAGTGGGATCACTGGGTCAAATGGAAGTCCCATTTTTAATTTTTCATGGTGAGTGAACTAAGCCAGTCAGAGAAAGACAATTACCACTGATCTCAC
The DNA here is from genome assembly GCF_000147115.1 of Myotis lucifugus. NCBI lineage: Eukaryota > Metazoa > Chordata > Mammalia > Chiroptera > Vespertilionidae > Myotis > Myotis lucifugus. The sequence goes on along the minus strand of NW_005871728.1, from coordinate 196,448 downwards.
TCTTATGTAGAATCTAATGAACAAAATAAACTGATGAACAAAATATATCCAGAGACGTAGAAGCATGAGTCTCAGACAAAGCAGGTCAGGAAGAGATGAACCAAAGAACTTACATGCACATATGCAAAAGCCATGGACACAGATTATAATGCAGTGAAGGCCTGGGTGGGGGCATGGGTGCAGGTTGGAGGGGGTCCATGGGGAAAAGATAGGAACATCTGTAATATTTCCAACAATAAAAGATAAGTTATAACAAAAGCCATGCTGGCCAGTGGGCACATTTTAGGCATTTGCTCTTCTGACCTCCAAGACACCCATTAGTACTGCATAATTCACTGCGATGTTGGGACATTGTGACCGATTCTGTAGGAGATGGACAAACCACATCACTTTATCTATCCAAGACAACACAGATAGCGCCTGGTTTCTTCTGGTCACCTGCCCCACAGTTCAACACTGTCCTTAGAAGCCACGAGTATCCTCAGTGTTTGTCATGACGCTCAGATAAGGATCTGATCTGAGTCCATAGAAGGACCTCTTGTGGCTGTAGCAGGCCTCCGCCACCAGGACCACCAGGACCAAGAGAACCAGGCCAGCCAGGCTCAGCCGGACTTGGTTCACACGGAACACACTCCAACCAGCAGGTACTGAGAGACAAAGAACAGAGGTCACAGAGGAGGAGCCAAAGCCCCTCTCAGGTAAGTACCCTCCACCTGAGCTCATGTCTCCAAGTCTCCTGGATCTGGGAGGTCGCTGCCCAGCCACCTTCTGCAAAGGCAATATCTGCCTTCTTTCCTGTTGTCATTATGAGCCCTGTGGTGATTGCCTTAAGGAATTCTGGGGTCATGAAAGGCAGGGGTGGGGACTGGGTGGGGAGCTTTCAGTCTTCTCCATGGGAGCCCTGCCTGGTCCTTCTTTAAGAAATCCCTCTGGAAACTATTGACTCAGCTGATGAGGAATGGCCATCCTGATATTCTTTCTGTCTTTAGTCGAATCTTCTTTCTCCCTATATCTACTTGCACCTAATCTTCCTTCACCTTTCCTGCTCCTTCTGCAAAGGCTACCAGTTGGCGCTCTCCATCCAGAGAGCACGCCTGTCCCATTGTCTTGCTTCTCCATTTCCCTTTCTCTTTCCCACTTCCCCCACCAGGCACCTTACCATTAGCTTCCTCACTGCCAAGCTCCATGGGCCCTTGTTTTACCTCCATAATTTGATTCCTAAGCCCTTTCTTCTAGGACTTACTTCTTCTACCTCTGTAAGTTACCCAATATATGGTCTCCTGACAGTAAAAAAAAAAAAAAGATTACCAGTTTCTCACCATGAGGACGGCGGGGTTCTGTGGGATCAGGATTGTCATCAGCTTCTGAAAATCGGGATGAAATGGGGGTGGTTTCTTTATCTGTGCTCAGGCTCTGTCTCCCCAGAGTCACAACGATCTACATGCTCTCCCAGCCCCTGGGCATGTGTCAGAGGCCTGCATGGTGGGTGAGTGGTGAGGTCCTCATAGCTTTTGTGGAAGCTGATGGTTTGGACATGGCTTCCAACCAGTCACTGCTCTAAGTGGACAGTGTCATCTCCTGAATGGGACGTGGGGATGGACCAGCGTCCTTACCTCTGACCACAAGCTGCAATGGGTCGCTGGGGTAAGACCACACATAGGGGTCTTTGCTGAAGGCACCGTAGCATCTGTAGGTCCCTGCATGTGTGATGGTGACACAGTCCATATGGAAAGTGGTCTGAACTCCATTGTCCTGGGCTGTGGATCTTTGACTCTGGGTGAACTGAGGTGCAGCTTCTTGGGTGAGAATAAATGCATGAAATCTGATTCTGGAGAAACACTCTAACGTCACATTGTCTCCTGGAGCCACCACCGTGCCACTCATGCTGGAGAGTGAGGGTTTGTCATAAATTCCTGGGAAAGAAAGAAGTTTGTTGATAAAGGGGAAGCCACATTCATGCACTGTCCCTTCTTATTTTAGGGAGTAGATGTGGCTCTGGCTTCTATCCCTCCGTGTCCGCTCTGAGGGAATGTGTCTCTGCATCATCCCTGATTCCTTCCCAGAGGTAGAGGCTTTGCTGCTTCCTGCTCCGTATCTCAGAGCCTGGTTTTCCTGCTTTTCCTGCTGCAAAGAGGTCCCTCCCTGCTGCCTGGGTCCCACTCACCCGTCATCACCAGATGCAGGATGTTACTGAGTGGGGACCAGTGTCCTCCACTCTTATAGGAACAGCGGTACAGTCCTGTCCAGTATGGTTTCATCTCTTGGATAGCTGAAGTGTCAGTCTTCCCAGTCACCAGTAATTTCTTTCCATCCGTAGGCTCAGGTTCTTCCACTTTATATATTTTGTACGCTTCAGCATCTGGAGGCCCTTGGCACAGGATGGTCACTGGTTCATTATATAGAACCATGGATCCAGGCTGAGCTGTGATAACAGGTGGGGAGAGACTTCCTAGAATAAAGGAATAAATTTACAGGTGTATCTATTTCTCATACCACCCTCGTCTACCTCCCCTCTTAGCCACAATTCTAAATGCCAAGACCACTCTTCCTGGCCCCCAAGAGAGCTGATATCTGGCCAAACCCTACTCCATCCATGAACATTATGAGGATACTCAGCATTCTGAGCCTGAGTGCTCTGGGCTGGATACAACCCTGGAAGGAAACATTGGGAGAGAATGGTCCAGGCTTTTAAAAATATTTAAAGTTTCAATTACAGTTTATATTCACTATCACTTTGCATCATTTTCAGGTGTATAGCCTAGTGGTTAGATAATCATATGCTTCAAAGAGTGTTTTCCCTGGCTATATCTAGGAGGCCTGCGTGGTGTGTGCAGGTGGGGTGCTTGTGGCTTTTGTGGAAGCAGATGGTGTTGCCAAGGGCTTCCCACCACACTCTTCTCTTTCTTCCAGTCACTCCCTAAGTGGACAGTGTCATCTCCAGAAGGGGACGTGGGGATGGAGGGCCTTCCTCACCTCTGACCACCAGCTGCAGTGGGTCACTGGGGTGAGACCACACATTGGGGTCTTTGCTGAAGGCACTGTAGCATCTGTAGGTCCCTGCCTGTGTGGACATGACATGGTCCATGTGGAAGGTGGTCTGCTGTCCATTGTCCTGGACTGTGAGCTTTGTGTCTGAGTGGTGAGAAGTGCATCTTCTTTGTTGAGAACAAATATATGAAACGTGGTGTTGGAGAAACACTGTAATGTCACATTGTCTCTTGAAGCCACCACTGTGCCTCTCATGCTGGAGAGTGAGGGTTTGTCATAAGATGCAGATAAAGAAGGACGTTTGCTGATAAAGGGGAGGCCATGTCCCTTCCTGTCCCCAGCAGCAGATGTGCCTCGGGCTTCTATCCCCTCCGTGTCCCGCCCTGAGGGAATGTGTCTCTGCATCATCCCTATGCCTTCCTAGAGGCAGGCTTCCTGCTCCGTATCTCAGAGCCTGGTTCTCCCTCTGCAAAGAGGTCTCTCCTGGCCCTGGTGCCTGGGTCTCACTCACCCATTATCATGGACAGTTCCAGTGGGTCGCTGAGGGGGGACCAGAATCCGGCTCCCATATAGGAACAGCGGTACAGTCCTATATTGTCTCGTTTCATCTTTTGGATATATAAAGTGTTGGTCCGACCAGCCACCAGGAATTCACTTCCATTCCTATGCTCAGGTTGTATCTCTTTATATATCTTGTAGGCTTCAGCGTATGGAGGCCCTTGGCATCGGATGGTCACTGGTTGATTATATTGAACCTCGGATCCAGGCTGAGCTGTGATAACAGGTTTGGGATGCTGTGCTAGAAAAACAGGTAATAAATTTACAGCTGTATCTGTTTCTCATGCCATCCTCCACGTCCTCATCTTTATAGCCAAGACCCCTCCCTCTTCTCAGCCCCCAAGAGAGCTGATATCTGGCCAAACTCTATTCAATCCTTAAACATTAAAAGGATACTCACCGGTCGCAGCCTGAGTGCTCTGGGTGAGATACAATCCTGGAGGGAAACATTGGGTGAGAACAACTCCGTCTTAAAAATTTTTAATATTTTCAATTACAGTTTACATTCAATATTATTTTATGTTAGTTTCAGGTGTACCGCCTAGGGGTTAGACAATCATATACATTATGAAGTGATTCCCCTTGCTATGTCCAGTACCCTCCTGGCACCATGCATACTGGTTACAATAGTATTGGCTATATTTTCTATGCTGTACTCTAAACCTCCATGAGTATTCTGTAACTCACAATCTATACTTCTCAATCCCTCCCCTTTATACCCAGTCTCCATACACTCTCCTCTGGCAACCGTCAGTCTATTCTCTGTGTCTCTGAGTCTGTTTATGTTTCGTTTGTTCATTCATATTGGAGAACATCACAGCCTTATGGAACCTCTGACCTGCCCTGGTAGCCGTGTATTTGCACCCTGACCCCTCTGTCCTGACTCACCGAGATAGAGCAGAGTGGGAAGACCCACCGACATGATTCTGGGTCCTCTCTGGCCTGTTGGCCTCAGCAATGCTGCCTTTATGCGGAACAGACTTCTCTGAAAGTCACACCAAGCAACAGGAAGTGGTGGGAGGGCCTTGATTCTCACTCCCAGAGTGAAGGCATTCCACAACGTCTTCTGCTAAAGCCTTGAAGAGGCAGCTGATCATGATGTTAGTCATGTGAACTTCAAACCTCTATCAGCCCAGTCTGGTCCCTATTTTCTGTCCCTAATTCTTCATGGGCATTTAATCTTTCTGTATGAATTGAGCAGTAAGTGGGATCACAGATGAAGAACAGGAAAAAATAGTTCCCAGTCTGAGATCGGCTCTGAAATACACTGTGAGCTCATGGCTCCTGCTACTAAATGCAGAGCTTTCTCCTGTTCATGTACAAAATGAGTGAATAATTCTGTCTTTCTGCAGAGCTATACTCACAGTGTGTGCATGTGGTCCAGAGCAGGCCCTCCTAGGGAGGCAATGACATCATTATTAATTCTTTGCCGACTGTGCATGTTCCCACTGCATTGTTAGCACTGACTCTGTCCATGGATGAAAGTGATGAACCTAAGCTAGGTAATTTCACTGGGTTTTGCCACCCCTTGGTTCTTTTATTTTTGCTGGTAAAAGGAAAGAGGTTTATTTGAGTGCTGGATTCTCTTCACACTTTTTTGGTCATTTTTTAAAAATATGTTTTTATTGATTTCAGAGAGGGGAAAGGGGAGGGAGAGAGAGGTAGAAACATCAATGATGAAAGAGAATCATTGTCTGGCTGCCTCCTGCATGCCCTCACAGGGGATTGAGCACACAACCCAGGCATGTGCACTGACTGGGATTTGAACTGTGACCTCCTGATTCATAGGTCAGTGCTCAACTACTAAGCCCCATCAGCTGGGCAATGCGTCTTTCTTTTTCAACCATCTCACTGGCTGAACCTTACTGAGTAGCTATGCCATTCACTTTTCTCAATAAACATATATCTTAGATTTAAAATCTTCCCCTCTCTGCACTGACATGAGTCATTCTTCTCCACAAATCTGAAGTAATGTAACAGCTGACCTTTACTGGCTTTTCATTTTATCAAGATTCTGTGGGGAAAGTTGCATGTAATCTTCACAAGAACTGTGTTGATTGGGTTAATGTTTCAAGTTATTTGGCCATGTCTTCGTTCATCACATCCTGAGGACACTGTAAACAATGATAAATCCTACCTGGTTCTTGACGTTCAGAAATATTTCCTACTGCTTCTAGGGTTTCCCTGTTGTTGTGGTGTTTCAGTCAACATCCACCTAAGCTTAACCCCAGCATCACCACAACCCATTCAATTAGCTGAGGAAATGAGACCCTGTGTTTGTGCCATGGGTATATGGCCTGGGCATAGAGCAGAGGGTGTAAGACGAGATAATCACAGATGAGAAATTGGATTTTTCTCAGGTTTAAGAAGATAATGGAAGATTCCAACCGAGAGGAAGAAGCAGACAGGTCAAAATGGTTAGATAAGACTTTCTTTACTTTGACACTGGGACAAAATATGCATTTGTATTTCTGTGTCTCTTTCTTTATTTTTTGTCTACCTAACTTACTATCATGTATATTTCCATCTGTTACTAATATGTATCTGTCTAAAATCTATTATTTTTATCTATCATCTATTTTCTGTTCTATCTATCTATCATCTATCTATCTATCTATCTATCATCTATCTTCCATACCAGCTTTCTTTCTCTCATCTACCTACCGTTCTATCATATATATATCTATTGTAACTATCCATGTATGTATAGAATTTATTATATTTCTCTATCATCCAACTACCTTTGAGTCATTTATACCACCTTTCTCTCTCATCTGTGTTTTATTGATTTGAGAGAGAAAGGAAGAGAACGAGAGAGAAACATCAAGCAGCTACTTCCTGCATGCTCCCTACTGTGGATGGAGCCTGCAACCCAGGCATGTGCCCTGTTCTGGAATTGAACCAGTGACCTCTTGGTGCCGGTGATGACGTTCAACCAACTGAGCCACAGCAGCCAAGCAATAACTCTATTCTTCATTTTTTGAGGAGCCTCCATACCCACCCAAAGTCAAATCATCTTAGGTCACCATCTACTTTGTCCCCTTTACCACTTTATTAAGAAATATATTTTTAATTGATTTTTGAGAGAGAGAAACACCAATGGTGATAGAGAATCATTGATTGGCTGCCTCCTGCACACCCACACTGGGGATGGAGCCTGACTGGAAATTGAACCATGACCTCCTGGTTCATTGGTCAATGCTCAACCACTGAGCCATGCCAGCTGGGTAGTCCCCTTTACTCTTTACTACCCCTCCACTCCTTCCCTCTGATGACTACCACACTCTTGTCTGCATCTGTGAGTTTCAGTTTTATATCCCACCTGTGAGTGAAATGATACAGTTCTTAGCTTCTTCTGACTGACTCATTTTGCTTATCATAATATTCAAGGTCCAATCATGTTGTTACAAATGGCAGTTTTTAATCTGTTCTCATGGTTGAGAAGTATACAATGCAATATGTAGATCATGTATCATAAAATTGTTCATTTGAAACCTATATAATTTTATTAACTAACTAGAGGCCCAGTGCAGGAATTTGTGCACTGGTGGGATCCTTGGCCTGGCCGGCAATCAGGGCCCATTGGGGTGATCTTGCCCAGTCTTGGATCAGGGCTTATGGGGGCTGGCCGGCCGGGGAAGGACTGTGTGAGGTTGGCTCCAGGGCATTTTCAGACTGTCTCTCCCAGTCCTTATTGGCTGGGCCCCAGCAGCAAGCTAACTTCTTGTCACAGCGTCTGCCCCTCTGTTGGTCAGTGTGTATCATAGTGATTAGTTGAGTGGTCGACCGAACAGTTGACCAATCAGTCGGACACTTAGCATATTATGCTTTTATTATATAGGATGGCACCCCAATAAATTTCATGAAAAATAGCATAGATCCTTGTTTTGTACAGCTGCATAGTATTCCATAGTGTAAATGTACCACAGCTTTTGTATCGACACATCTGCTGATGGGCACTTGGGCTGTTTCCAGATATTAGCTATTGTAAATAACACTGTTATGAACATAGGGTGCATATATTTTGTCTGGTTGGTATTTTGGGCTTCTTAGGATATATTCCTAGGAGTGGGATCACTGGGTCAAATGGAAGTTCCATTTTTAATTTTTCATGGTGAGTGAACTAAGCCAGTCAAAGAAAGACAAGTACCACTGATCTCACTCATAGGTAGAATCTAATGAACAAAATAAACTGATGAACAAAATAGATCCAGAGAGATAGAAGCATGAGTCTCAGACAAAGGGAGTTGGGGGTCGGGAAGAACTTATCTGCACATATTCTAAAACTATGGACACAGGTTATAATTCAGTGATGTCCTGGGTGGGGGCATGGGTGCAGGTTGGAGGGGGTCCATGGGAAAAGAAAGGAACATCTGTAATATTTCCAACAATAAAAGATAAGTTACAAAAAAAGCCATGCAGGCCAGTGGGCACATTTTAGGCATTTTCTCTTCTGACCTACAAGAGACCTATTAGTACTGCATTAATTCACTGTGATGTTGGGACAAGGAGACAGCTTCTGCAGGGACGGACACACCCCATCATCTGGTAGACAACACAGCCAGCGCCTGGTTTCCTCCGGTCACCCGCCCCTCAGGTCAACACTGTCCTTAGATGCCATAAGTATCCTCGGTGTTTGTCATGACGCTCAGGTAAGGATCTGATCTGAGTCTATAGAAGGACCTCTTGTGGCTGTAGCAGGCCTCCGCCACCAGGACCACCAGGACCAAGAGAACCAGGCTAGCCAGGCTCAGCCGGACTTGGTTCACACGGGACACACTCCAACCAGCAGGTCCTGAGAGAGAAAGGGCAGAGGTCACAGAGGAGGAGCCCAAGCCCATCGCAGGAAGGTGTCCTCCACCTGAGCTCATGTGTCCAGTCTCCTGGATCTGGGAGGTCGCTGCCCAGCCACCTTCTGCATAAGCAATATCTGCCTTCTTTCCTGTTGTCATTATGAGCCCTGTGGTGATTGCATTAAGGAATTCTGGGGTTATGAAAGGCAGGGGTGGGAACTGGGTGGGGAGCTTTAAGTGTTCTCCATGGGAGCCTTGCCTGGTCCTTTGGGACGCCCCTCTGGAAACCATTGACTCAGCTGATGGGGATGGCCTCCCTGATATTCCTTGTATCTTTAGTCGAAGCTTCTTTCTCCCTATTTCTCTTTGCACCTAATCTTCCTTCATCTTTCTTGCTTTTTCTGCAAAGGCTACCAGTTGGCACTCTCCATCCAGATACCATGCCTGTGTCATTGTCTTGCTTCTCCATTTCCCTTTTCTCTTTCCCACTTCCCCCACCAGGCACCTTACCATTAGCTTCCTCACTGCCAAGCTCCATGGGCCCTTGTTTTACCTCCATAATTTGATTCCTAAGCCCTTTCTTCTAGGACTTACTTCTTCTACCTCTGTAAGTTACCCAATATATGGTCTCCTGACAGTAAAAAAAAAAAAAAGATTACCAGTTTCTCACCATGAGGACGGTGGGGTTCTGTGGGATCAGGATTGTCATCAGCTTCTGAAAATCGGGATGAAATGGGAGTGGTTTCTTTGTCTGTGCTCAGGCTCTGTCTCCCCAGAGTCACAATGATCTACATGCTCTCCCAGCCCCTGGGCATGTGTCAGAGGCCTGCATGGTGGGTGAGTGGTGAGGTCCTCATAGCTTTTGTGGAAGCTGATGGTTTGGACAGGGCTTCCCACCAGTCACTGCTCTAAGTGGACAGTGTCATCTCCTGAATGGGACGTGGGGATGGACCAGCGTCCTTACCTCTGACCACAAGCTGCAATGGTTTGCTGGGGTGAGACCACACATAGGGGTCTTTGGTGAAGGCACCGTAGCATCTGTAGGTCCCTGCCTGTGTGGAGGTGACATGGTCCATGTGGAAGGTGGTCTGCTGTCCATTGTCCTGGGCTGTGGAGCTTTGTCTCTGGGTGAACTGAGGTGCATCTTCTTTGGTGAGGATAAATGCATCAAACTTGATTCTGGAGAAACACTGTAACGCCACATTGTCTCCTGGAGCCACCACCGTGCCACTCATGCTGGAGAGTGAGGGTTTGTCATAAGATCCTGGGAAAGAAAGAAGTTTGCTAATAAAGGGGAAGCCACATTCATGCACTGTCCCTTCTTATTTTAGGGAGTAGATGTGGCTCTGGCTTCTATCCCCTCCATGTCCCGCTCTGAGGGAATGTGTCTCTGCATCATCCCTGATTCCTTCCCAGAGTAGAGGCTTTGCTGTTTCCTGCTCCGTATTTCAGAGCCTGGTTTTCCTGCTTTTCCTGCTGCAAAGAGGTCCCTCCCTGCTGCCTGGATCCCACTCACCCGTCATCACTAGATGCAGGATGTTACTGAGTGGGGACCAGTGTCCTCCACTCTTATAGGAACAGCGGTACAGTCCTGTCCAGTATGGTTTCATCTCTTGGATAGCTGAAGTGTCAGTCTTCCCAGTCACCAGTAATTTCTTTCCATCCGTAGGCTCAGGTTCTTCCACTTTATATATTTTGTACGCTTCAGCGTCTGGAGGCCCTTGGCACAGGATGGTCACTGGTTCATTATATAAAACCATGGATCCAGGCTGAGCTGTGATAACAGGTGGGGAGAGACTTCCTAGAATAAAGGAATACATTTACAGGTGTATCTACTTCTCATGCCACCATCCACTTCCTCCCCTTTTGTAGCCAGGAGTTTAAATGCCAAGATCCTCTTCCCAGCTGTCAAGGGAGCTGATGCCTGGTCAAACCCTACTGAGTCCTTGAACATTAAAAGGATACTCAGCATTCTGAGCCTAAGTGCTCTGGGCTGGATACAACCTTGGAAGGAAACATTGGGTGAGAACGGCTCAGGCTTTTAAAAACTTTTTAAATTTCCAATTACAGTTTACATTCACTATCATTTGGTATTATTTTAGGGTGTACAACCTAGTGGTTACATAATCATATGCTTCAAAGAGTATTTCCCTGGCTATTTCTAGGAGGCCTGCGTGGTGTGTGCAGGTGGGGTGCTTGTGGCTTTTGTGGAAGCAGATGGTGTTGCCAAGGGCTTCCCACCACACTCTTCTCTTTCTTCCATCACTCCCTAAGTGGACAGTGTCATCTCCAGAAGAGGACGTGGGGATGGAGGGCCTTCCTCACCTCTGACCACAAGCTGCAATGGGTCACTGGGGTGAGACCACACATAGGGGTCTTTGGTGAAGGCACCGTAGCATCTGTAGGTCCCTGCCTGTGTGGACATGACATGGTCCATGTGAAAGGTGGTCTGTTGTCCATTGTCTTGGGTTGTGGAGCTTTGTCTCTGGGTGAACTGAGGTGCATCTTCTTTGGTGAGAATAAATGCTTGAAATCTGATTCTGGAGAAACACTGTAACTTCACATTGTCTCCTGAAGCTACCACCGTGCCACTCATGCTGGAGAGTGAGGGTTTGTCAAAAGTTCCTGAGAAAGAAGGAAGTTTGCTTATAAAGGGGAAGCCAGGTCCATGTGCTGTGCTTTCCTGTTCCCCGGGAGCAGATGTGGCTCTGGCTTCTATCCCCTCCATGTCCCGCTCTGAGGGAATGTGTCTCTGCATCATCCCTGATTCCTTCCCAGAGGTAGAGGCTTTGCTGCTTCCTGCTCTGTATCTCTGTATCTGCAAAGAGGTCCCTCCTGGTCCTGCTGCCCCGGTCCCACTCACCTGTCATCACCACATGCAGGGGGTCACTGAGCAGGGACCAGTGCTCTCCACTCTCGTAGGAACAGCGGTATAGTCCTGTCTGGTCTGGTTTCATCTCTTGTATATATAAAGTATCGGTCATCTCAGCCACCAGTAATTTCCTTCTGTCCCTAGACCCAGGTTCTTCCACTTTATATATCTCGTAGGTTTCAGCGTCTGGAGGCCCTTGGCACAGGATGGTCACTGGTTCATTATATAGAACCATGGATCCAGGCTGAGCTGTGATAACAGGTGGTGGGAGACTTCCTAGAGGAAGAGGTAAAAATTTACAGGGGTGGCTGTGTCTCCTGCCACCCTCTACTTCCTCCCTCTACAGCACGATTTTAAGGGTCAGGACCCCTCTCCCAGCCCCAAGAGCGGAAATCAGGCCAAACCCTACCTAGTCCTTGGGAATATTAAAGGGAATACTCACCTTCCTGAACCCAACTGCTCTGGGTTAGATACAACCCTGGAAGGAAACACAGGTGAGCACAGCCCAGCCTTACAGAACCACCCTCCTGCCCGCCCTTCTGTCCAGACTCACCGAGGTAGAGCAGGGTGGGAAGAACCAGGGACATGATCCTGGGTCCTGGCTGGCTGCTGGCCTCAGGAATGCTTGGCAGACTTGTGCGAATGTGACCCCGCCCTCCAGGGAGTGTGGGCGTGGCCCCGCCCCCAAAGGGAAAGCGAAGGCGGGTCCACATCCCTTTTCCCAGTTCCTCTGGGAGGCCTGCAGCCACAGCTGACAGCACGAAGTCATTAACCATCTAAACCTCAAATTGCTGTCAGCGCAGAAGGAGATGTAGGTGTCGTGTTTCTGGGGGGCAGATCCCCAAGGTCCACCGTCTCCTACTGCTGGACTCGCCCCGGTAGTGCCTCGCCCACTGTGGCTGTCTTGTCAAGGGCTCGCTAATAAATGTTGCCACTATAGCTCAAAAACACCCCAAAAACCACGAAAACAAACCAAAATAAAGAAAAAGAAACAAGAAGTCCTGCTGTCAATCTAATCTGATTTGTATATTCTGGGCCCCACTTTAATTTTTTTTCTTTTTCCCGTTTTAAAAAATATTTTATTGATTTTTTACAGAGAGGAAGGGAGAGGGATAGAGAGTTAGAAACATCGATTAGAGAGAAACACCGATCAGCTGACTCCTGCACACCTCCCACTAGGGATGTTCCAACAACCAAGGTACATGCCTTTGACCGGAATCGAACCTGGGACCCTTCAGTCTGCAGGCCGACACTCTATCCACTGAGCCAAACCAGTTAGGGCCCCACTTTAATCTTTTTAAGTAGTGGATGGGGTAAGACAATCAGGATAATGAACAGGAAAGAAATAATTTCTTCTTTTAAATACTCACCCAAAGGCATGTTTTCCCCCATTGATTTTTAGAGAGATTGGAAGGGAGAGACAGAGACGAGAGAAACACTGATGTGAAAGAGACACAAAGGGATTGGTTGCCTCCCTCATGCCCCCGACCAGGCCGGGAGCCTGCAACCGAGGTACTTGCCCTTGACCAGAATCAACCCGGACCCTTTGGTTTGCATGCTGATGTACTATCTACTGAGCCAAACTGGCTAGGGCGCTGTCTCTCTCCCTCTACGTCTCTCTCTCTCCCTCCCCCCTCCTCCCTTACTTCCACTTTGTCTAAAAATCAATGGAAAAATATCCTCCAGTGAGGATTAATAAAATAATTCTTACTGGAGTGTAAGAATGACATTTTCCCCCCAGGGGAGCAGTAAATGCCAGGCCATTCTCTCCCCAGCCTCCGTTCCATGAGATCCATGGCTCAAGGAAGTATAGTGGCATTGAGGTGGAGTTCCCTTTGCCCCTGTTGGTTGCAGGTGGGATGCTGGGCTAGAGCTGCTAGTGACTAATTGCGAGGGTGCAAAGCTCCTGCTGATGACGGAGCAGCAATGAGGCTGTGGCATGTGTGGTCTGTGGTAGGATTGGCAGTGCCCACATCAGACCTGGCCTGTGGGAGTATCAGGGCATCCCTGATCAGGAGTCTCCAGGCTTGTTCACCAGCCCTCAAAATCATCCTGAAGCTCACACTCTAACCTGACTCTCATTTAAAAAAAATCAAGCCCAACCAGCATGGCTCGGTGGTTGAGCTTCGACCCATGAACCAGGAGGTTGAGGTTTGATTCCCAGTTAGGGCACATGCCTGGGTTGTGGGCTCAATGCAGTAGGAGGTGTGCAAGTTTCATCGATGTTGCTATCTCTCTCTTCCTCTCTTTTTAAAATCAATGAAAATAGTAAAATTTAAAACATATCAACATAAATAGCTTCCATTGGTATAATCCAACAACAGAAATTTATGATTGAGATGAAACTGAATTCTTTAGAAAATTTTTTATTCATCAATTTTATTTTGAGAGAGAGAAACATTGATTTGTTGTTCCACTTATATATGCATTCATTGGTTGATTCTTGTGTGTGCCCTGACTGGAAATTGAACCTACAACCTTGACATATCAGGACCAACACTCCAACCAACTGAGCTACAGAGCCAGGGCTAGAAATAACAGAGATGTAATGAGTGGTTGATTCTGGGCCTATAGGAAAGGGAAGAAGTAAGGATGGAGTCCCCCACATGTTTATTTGAGTTACTTACTGAAGTCTGGTACCATAAGCAAGGAAAGAAAAAGCCTGTGTATGTGTGTGTGTGTGTGTGTGTGTGTGTCCACAATCAACGTAGGGTAACATGGTGTAGAGGTTGTAATTGGAGGTGTCTGTGGCTGAAAAGAAGGGGTTTTTTCCAGAATTTAGAAGATAATTGAATGCTCTACTCAGAGGCAGACAGGTCAAAAGTAGTTAGATAGGTTTTCCTGTCTCTGACACTAGGGAAAAATATCCATACCAACCAATCCATCCATCCATCCATCCATCCATCCATCCATCCATCCATCTATCTATCTACTATCTATCTACCCATCTGTCTATTCATCTATTCATCATCCATATGTCCATCATCCTTCCATCCACCCATTTATCATCCATCTATTATCTATCCAACCATCCATCTATTTTCCTTCCTTCCTTTCTTCCTTCCTTCCATCATCTATCCATCTATCCATCTGCTCATCTAACTACTATCTATCTACCCATCTGTCTGTCTATCCATCTATCCATCATCCACCTGTCTATCTATCCATCCACCATCCATCTATTCATTCATCTATTGTCCATCCATCCATCCATCCATCCATCCATCATCCGTCTATTCATCCTTCCATCCATCCATTTATTATCCACCATCTATCCATGATCCTTTATTCCTTCATCAACCATCCACCCATCCACCCATCTATCTAATCTATATCTAATCTATCTCCATCTGCCAGAGCCACAAATGGAGACCTTAAACACAACAATGACTATTTTTGTTAAAGAACCATTTCCAGGCACACTCCTTAACATTTCTTTGCTCTCAAGCTGTTTTGGCTTCAGCTTTTAGGAGCACAGACCACAAGGTTGGATTATTGAGTTCTTAATTCTCACCCGATGATATCCCCCAGGAGTTGGGATTTTCTGCAACTAGAGCAAAATTGTGTAGTTGCAGTGGAGACCCAGTGTCTTGTCATTTAGTATTTTTTAATCTTTAATTTCTTTATTGGTTAAGGTATTACAAATGTGTCCTCATCCCCACATTTACCCCCAACCTCCCCCCCTCATGATCTCATCCCCCTGGTGTCTGTGTCCATTGGTTTGACTTATATATATGCATACAAGTCCTTTGGTTGATCTCTTCCCCTTACCCCCACCCTCCCCTACTTTCCCTCCTGGAATTGACAGTCTGATCACTGTTTCTCCGTCTCTGGATCTGTCCCTGTTCATCAGTCTATGTTGTTCTCTATATTCCACAAATGAGTGAGATCTGACTGGCTTATTTTCACTTAGCATAATGCTCTCCAGTTCCAGTCATTTAGCATTTGGCCTTTTAGAGAAAACCTGCTGATTCCTGACATAGAATGACAGTCACACCAGCAGTAGAGTCTGAGGAGGCACTCAGAAAAAACTTCCTGGAAAGAGTTTTGTGCGTGCATAATTCAATGACTTTTACTGTTTCCCAATTTATGCAATCATTGCCACAATCCAGTTTTAGAACCTTCCACAGCTCTACTAAGATTTCAAATTCCCCTTTACACTTTACCCCATTTCCACCACCAGCCCCAGGCAATCTACTCTGTGTCTCTACAGGGTTGACTTTCTCGGAAATTTCATAGAAATGGAACCACTTAACAGGTGGTGTTTTGCATCTTGGCATAATGTTTTCACCTGTGTTGCAGCATGCATCAGCACCCCATTCCTTTTTTTTTTTTGTTTTGTTAATCCTCACTTGAGGATATTTTTTCCATTGATTTTTAGAGAGAGTGGAAGGGGGGGGGAGAGAGAAAAGAGAGGCCAATGTGAGAGACACACCCACTGGGTCTTGCAACCCAGGTACGTGCCCTTGACCAGGAATCAAACCTGAGAATCAAGTCCAGTGTTTGGGCCAATGCTCTAACCATGGAGCACACCTGTCAGGGCAGCACCTCATTCCTTTTTACTTTTATTGATTGGGATATAATTAACATATTGCATTGTGTAAGTTTAAGGTGCACAATGCGTTGATCTGATACATTTATATATTTCGATATGATTGATTGCCACTACAATGCTAGTTGACACTGCCATCACCTCACATAATTACCATTGTTTTTTGTTTTGTTGGTAGGAACAGTTCATATCTCTTAGCAACTTTCAAATACATCATATCATGCTGTTAACTAAAATGACTATGCTGCCGCCCTAGCTGGTCTGGCTCAGTGGATAGAGCGTTGGCCTATGGACTGAAGGGTCTGGGTTCGATTCCAGTCAAGGGCACATGCCTGGGTTGCGAGCTCCATCCCCAGTAGGGGGTGTGTAGGAGGCAGCCAATCAATGCCGCTCTTTCCATTATTGATGTTTTTACCTCTCTCTCCCTCCCCCTCTCTCTGAAATAAAAAATATATTAAAAAAGATTTAATAAAAAATTTTAAAATGATAAAATTACTATGCTGTTTACTAAATCCTCAGGACTTCATCATCTTAGAAGGGGAAGTTTGTATCATTTGACTTACATCTTCCCATTTCCCCCACCCCCTGGTAATTACCATTCTACTCTTTGTCTCTATGAGTTCAGGTTTTTTATATATATATTTTTTATTGATTTTTTTTACAGAGAGGAAGGGAGAGAGATAGAGAGTTAGAAACATTGATCAGCTGCCTCCTGCACATCTCTTACTGGGGATGTGCCCGCAACCCAGGTACATGCCCTTGACCGGAATCGAACCTGGGACCTTTCAGTCTGCAGGCCGATGCTCTATCCACTGAGCCAAACCGGTTTCGGCACTATGAGTTCAGGTTTTGTAGATTCCACTTATAAGTGAGATCATGCAGTATTTGTCTTTCTCTTACTTATTTCACTTAGCATAATGTCCTCCAGGTTCATCCACAGTGTCACAGATGGCAGAATTTTGGGAGCTTGTTTTGAAGCAGGTGGGTTTGAGGTTGAGGTGGGTTTAATTTCTCCCTCTCCAGGTGACTGTTCTGCTCTCTTCACCTCATTCACCTGCCCCCTTGCAGAGACCGCGGCCTGGCGGGGCTCTGTTTTAACGACACTGGGCGTTCTGTTAAAGTATTTTTGATTGTGGCTTCTTATCAGTTCACCCCGTGCTCTGTTCTGGCCATGTAGTTCCTCTTTTTCATATTTAGTCACCATTTCAGGATCCGTCTGTCACGCCCAAACTCACTGCAACAGAAGTCTGTTGAAGTCCATTCCTTTCCTTGCCACCCATGAATTCTGTGAACTTGAGGGGGATGCCACTCAATATTTCAGTCTCAATTTCTTCACTTGTCAATGTGTGGGGCGGTGTTCAGAGTAGACCTATGGCGGCTGTTGTAGGAGGTCACGGTTCGATTCCCGGTCAAGGGCACATGCCCCGGTTGCGGGCTCATTCCTCAGTAGGGGGCATGCAGGAGGCAGCTGATCAATGATTCTCATCATTGATGTTTCTATCTTCTCTCCCTCTCCCTCCCTCACTGAAATCAATAAAAAATATATATTTTTAAAAGAGTATACAGATCCCTGACTGGTTTGGCTCAGTGGATAGAGCATCAGCCTTGTGTACTGAAGAGTCCTGGGTTTGATTCCGGTCAAGGGCACACACTTTGGTTGCAAGCTAGACCCTCGGCCCTGCAACCACTTAAAAAAAAAAGAGTATACAGACATCATAGGATGATTAAAAGAAATAATGTAATAACTGGCTTATGGTACATATGAGCCCATACATAT
The DNA here is from genome assembly GCF_000147115.1 of Myotis lucifugus. Taxonomy (NCBI): domain Eukaryota; kingdom Metazoa; phylum Chordata; class Mammalia; order Chiroptera; family Vespertilionidae; genus Myotis; species Myotis lucifugus. The sequence goes on along the minus strand of NW_005871728.1, from coordinate 178,908 downwards.
ATATGTAATTATTTTGCCTTCCAGTTGATTTTCTGAACCCTAAACTATGTAGGTCATGAAACAATTGTACGCTTTAATTTATGTATGTGCTGATTTACTAATTTAGTTAGCTGGCTAGTTATTTAGTTAGCTAGCTAACACAGTGGTTCTCAACCTTCTGGCCCTTTAAATACAGTTCCTCATGTTGTGACCCAACCATAAAATTATTTTCATTGCTACTTCATAACTGTCATGTTGCTACTGTTATGAATCATAATGTAAATATCTGTTATGCAGGATGGTCTTAGGCGACCCTCAACAGCTCGAGGCACTGACTCTCATGCCATCCTTTTTCTTTTTAATCCTCACCTGAGTATATTCTCATTAATTTGACAGAGAGATAGAGAGAGAGAGAGAGAGAGAGAGAGAGAAAGAGAGAGAGAAATGTTGATTCTCATATGTGCCCTGACTGGGGTTTGAGCCCCAAACCTTGGTGTATTGGGAAGACACTTTACCCAACTGAGCTACCTGGCCAGGGCCCAATATATGCATTTTATTGAACATAGAATGTGCATGCATTTCAATCTACTTGGTATAATGCTAGGAAGCACCCAATTGCAACCCTGTCAGTGGTTCTCAACCCCTGGCGACATGTGACAATGTTTGGAGACCTTTTTGGTGGTCACACCTGGAGATGCTATTGACACCTCGTGGGTGGGGGCCAGGATGCTGATAAACACCCTACCATAGACAGGACAACCCCCCTCACCCCCACCCTGAAGAATCGTCCACCTGGAGAGGTTGAAAACCCCGCCCTAGATGGTCTAGGAGTGAGATTGAGCATTGGAATCACCCGGGGAGCTTCTGACCAGTTCAATTAGGATCACCCCAAATAGGGCCCAGGTCATTTCAATTGAGTCTCGTTTTCAAGGTGGAGAAGCACCCATTGATGACCACAGTGGGTCTATTTCAATACCATGGGCGGGAAGATCTGCTCCCCGGCCAATCACGGAGCGCGGGCGGGCAGAAGAGCTGCTCTTATTGGGGAGTTCCTTTGCGTGGGACACTCTCAGGCCAGACCTAAGCCTTCGCCTCAGGAGGTGAGTACCAGCTCTTGACCTCTTTCTCTGTCTGTCTTTTAAGTCAATAGCAGTTACTGGTTTAGTCCCTCTGGTTCTATTTTGTTGCTGGCTTTAAAGGGTCGCTGTGAGACTTTTAGAGGGATGTCTTGAGGTCTTCAGGCCGAGCTCTCTTTCACAAGGATGAGAAAACGGGTTGAGAGGGGGGCAGCTCCCCGTGCTTCCATATGCAATTCCCACTCCCCTTCTAAGGTCATTTCTAAGTGTTCCGTTGGGGTATAATTCCATCTCCTAAAATCCACTCGTTTTAAGCGGGCCGTGACTTTTAGTAGACGTACGGAGTCGGGCAACCCCTGCCACAATCTGATTTCAGAATATTTCCGAGGCCACAAAGAGATCTCTCCTGCCCATTTGTGGCGTCCTGCCCCCCCCCCACCCGATCCCCCGTCACTTCGAGTGGGGCACGGCTCTGAGCTTCAGTCTGTATTTATTTTTATTGTTGATACTATTACAGATGTCCTTATGTCCCCCCCACCCCTATTGCCCACTTCCATGGAGCCCCCCACCCCTTTTCCTCTGTCCAGCACCACACTGTCGTCTGTCTCTGGGTTATGCTCATATGCTCTTTAGCTAATCTCTTCACCTTCTTTTATCCAGTCTACCCCTCCACACCCCTTTATCTCTAGTCTCTATTAGTCTTTTCCATGTATCCATGCCTCTGGTTCTATTTTGTCCATCAGTTAATTTTGTTAATTAGATTCCCTATATAAGTGAGATCATGTGATGCTTGTCTTTCTGACTGGCTTATTTCACTTAGCATAATACTCTCCAGGTCCCTCCATGCTGCTGCAAAGGGTAAGAGATCCTTCCTTTCTCACAGCTGCATAGCATTCCATGGTGTAAATGTACCGCAGCTTTTTCATCTACTCGCCTACTGATGGGCACTGGGGCTGTTTTCAGTCTTTCATCTGTAGATTGGGAGGTATCAGAGCTGGGTCCCAAAAGACAGATACAAGCGTCCGAGAAATGCAGGCTTCCGGACAGTGATGTCATGGAATTCATAGGCCCTTCCCCTCCCCTTCCCTCCTCGCCTCCCCCAATGCCTATGGTGACAGTATTCAGGCACTGTTGCTAATGACATGTGGCGTCTGTAACAATTCTGTCCTTCTAGGCTGTAGGACAGCACTTCTTCCCAGCAGGTGCCTTTGTGCCTTTATTTAAATTTTTATTTTTTCTTGGTGTAGCATGACCAACTTTTATTCACTTATTTTTCTATTACAGTTGATACTCAATAATATTTTATATTCATTTCAGGTGCACAGTTTAGTAAGGGCCTTTATTTTAAATTTAAAGAATTTTAAATTGATTTTAGAGAGGGAGGAAGAGAGAGAAAGATTGGTTTGTTCCACTTATTTACACATTCGTTCATTGCTGTTTTTTTTTTAAAAAATATATTTTATTGATTTTTTTTTTTTTTACAGAGACGAAGGGAGAGGGACAGAGAGTCAGAAACATCGATGAGAGAGAAACATTGACCAGCTGCCTCCTGCACACCCCCCACTGGGGATGTGCCCGCAACCAAGGAACATGCCCTTGACCGGAATCAAACCTGGGACCCTTGAGTCCGCAGGCCGACGCTCTATCCACTGAGCCAAACCAGCTAGGGCTCATTGCTGTTTTAAAAAAAAATTTTTTTTTTTATTGATTTCAGAGGGGAAGGGAAAAGGGAGAGACAGAAACATCAATGATGAGAGAATCATTGAGCGGCTGCCTCCTACACACCCCACAGTGGGGATCGAGCCTGCAACCAGGCTTGTGTAATGACTGGAAATCCAACCATGACCTCCTGGTGCATTGGTCGACGCTCAACCACTGAGCAGCACCGGCTGGACCGTTGGTTGCTTCTTGTATGTGCCCTGCCCGGGCTTTGGCCTATGGGGAGGATGCTCTAAGCAGCTGAGCTATGGGGCCAGGGCCCAGGTGCCTTAATTTATATTTCACCAGGAGGATAGGGCCTCGCAGGCTCATTCTGCTCAGCTTCTGCCTGATTATCAGCTCCGGCCTTTATCCTTCCTCATCCAGACCTTTCCCCAGGGAAACGCTAGTCACCTGGCTCCACCACCCACTCCCTGCTTGTTGCTCGTTTTCCAAGGCTCCCTCTCAAGTCTTATCTGCCCACATGGGGCAGTTGGCTGAACCGCCCCTCCCCCGACCCCCAGAGCATGTGGGTGGAAACTGGACTTCAGTGACTTATAACCCATAGGGAGCAGGGTCAACGGGGCTTCCAAAACGTGCACACTCCCTACCTGTTGGTAGGAAACCTTTCTTGCTTCCTCCTCCACCCCCTCCCCATTTCTCCCTCACAGAGCTAAGCCCCACCCCCTGAGTGGTCCGGAGAGCTCACACCTCCTCGCACCACGTGGCTCTGATAGCTAGTGTGGTTTTGCTGCCCTGAGTTCCCTTCCTAGAAGGTGAGCAGATCTCAGTTGATGTTTTGTTTTTTAAAAATATATTTTTTACTGATTTCAGAGAGGAAGGGAGAAGGTGAGAGAGAGAGAGAAACATGCATAATGAGAATCATCAATTGGCTGCCTCCTGCACGCCCCACACTGGGGATCTAGCCCGCAACCCAGGAATGGAACCATGACCTCCTGGTTTATAGGTCCACGTACAACAGCTAAGCCATGCTGGCCGGGCAGTTGGTGTTAATTTCCATCCTGGCCGGTCTCCTTTGAGTCGTGTAGGACCAAGTTATGAGTCAGTTGGCAGAGATCTCCATAGACCCAGAGGGTGACTTTCTGCTCACCTTCCCGCCTGCTTCATACTGCTTTTCTGTGTGTGCGTTCTGTAGGTGCAAGCCTTTCCCCTCCTCATAAAAAATTCTATCAGACCAGCCCTGGCCAGTGTTTCTAAGTGGTTAGAGCGCCAGCTGGCTCATTCAAGGGTTCAATTCCAGTCAAGGGCACATACCTTGGTTGCAGGTTCCATCCCAAACACCAGTCAGGGCACATAGGGGTGGGAGGCGACCAATCTCTCTCTCTCTCTCTCTCTCTCTCTCTCTCTCTCTCTCTCTCTCCCTCTCCTCCCTCCCTTTCCCTTCCACTCTCTAGAAATCAATGGAAAAAATATTCTCAGGTGAGGATTAACTAAATAAATTCCACCAGACCTCATTCTCCCCTCAGGTTGATCTGCTTGTCAAGGAACCCCACCCTTTCCCTCCCACTGTGGGCTCTCACAGACAGACCTGGTTTCTCACTCCCACAATGGGGTTTCTATGAGCAGCTGCTCTCACCTCCAAGTCCTCGCTGCATCCGTGTGTCCCAGCCCACTCACTCTGGTGGCTAACCTCCTAACCTACCACCTTCCCGAAATCACTTCCTTTAGTCGGAACCGGAAAAATGTGGCAGACGTGCTGTGTTCCCCCCACTTTTTTCATTATGTAAAAATACATATTTTATTAGTACAGAACTATAGGTTTACAGTTAATAACAGATAACTTGTTACAGGAGGACATGGAGGCTGGTGGAAATACCAATTTGACTAAATGCAACGTGGATTGGCTCCTGGAACGGAAAAGGGCTTTAGTGGAAAAACCAGTGAAACCTGAAAAAAATGTGGAGTTTGATAAAAAGTAATTTACTCCTGTTGGTTGCTTAGTGTTTTATTTTATTTAACATTTTTAATATATATATTTTTAATATATAATTTATTGATTTTTTTTATAGAGAGGAAGGGAGGAGGATAGAGAATTAGAAATATAGAGAGTTAGAAACATCGATCAGCTGCCTCCTGCACACTCCCTACTGGGTATGTGCCCGCAACCAAGGTACATGCCCTTGACCAGAATCGAACCTGGGACCCTTGAGTCTGCAGGCCGATGCTCTATCCATTGAGCCAAACCGGTTAGGGCTTATTTAACATTTTTAATTGTTGACACTAAAGCAGATGTTCCCCATTCCCCCCATTGCCCCACCCCAGGCCTTCCCCACCCTATTGTCTGTGTCCCTGGGTTATGCATATGTGTATATAAATTCTTAATTTAATCTCTTGCCACCCCCACCCCCATCCTCCTCCCTCTGAGATCTGTCAGTCTGTTCCATGTATCCATGCCTCTGGTTCTATTTTGTTCATTAGACTCCAACTATAAGTGAGATCATGTGACATTTGTCTTTCTCTGCCTGGTTTATTTCACTCAGCATAACGCTCTCCCAGGCTCCCTTTTAAGTTTCTGCCTCACAAAACCAAATGCATGCTGGTCCAAGACAGCATTGCAAAAGGACACTGTCAAGACAAACTCATCCATGATGTGGACACTCAAGCATGGTCTCTGGATTCCGGGGTTGCCCCTGTTTCTATGACTTTTCCATCTGAGGAGATGGAGGTCTTGCTGAGTGTGTGACTTGATGGTTTTTGTTCTGTTTTGACTTTACATTTTAGCATGAGCATTTTTATATTAAATATATTTAATATAAATAGTATTAAATACAATTTTTTTGTTTTTTAAAGAGAGAGAGAAAGAAAAAGGGAGGGGAAAGAAAAAAAAAAAAAGGGCCCAACCAAGGGCTTTTTTTTTCCATTGTGTTTGAAAACTTTTGGCATGTTTTTTTTTCCCCCCCCCCCCCCCCCCCCCGCCACATCTTCTGATTGGATGTAATTTTCCCTCTGTTTTTGCTAAACAGTTGCATTTCATCTTGTGGCACATCCCTACTATTGCCCATTTAATGCCTGAGGATATAAAGATTTTAATTTGTTTTTATTTAATTGGTTGGGGCTGTGTATCAGTGATGGAGAGCAGAGGTTCTTTTTTAAAAAAATTGTTGAGAGTATTACAGATGTCTCATTTTTCCTTCTACTGCTCCCCCCCAATTAAGCTCCCTCCCCACCCCATCCTTCATGACACTATTGTCTGTGTCTATGGGTTATGCATATATGCATATAAATTCTTTGGTTAATCTCTTTGTGTCCATCCACTCCCCCTTCCCTCTGAGATTCATCAGTCTGTTCCATGTTTCCATGCCTCTGGTTCTATTTTGTTCATTAGATTCCACCTATAAGTGAGAACATGTGATATTTGTCTTTCTCTGACTGGCTTATTTTGCTTAGCATATTAATCCCCAGGTCCCTACACATTATCTCAAAGGGTAATAGATCCTTCTTTACAGCTGCATAATATTTCATTGTGTAAATGTACCACAGCTTTTTTATCCACTCATCTACTGATGGGTGCTTGGGCTGTTTCCAGATCTTAGCGATTATAAATAAGGCTGCTATGAACATAGGGATGAATTTATTCTTTTTAGTTGGTGTTTTGGGATTCTTAGGGTATATTCCTAGAAGTGGGATCACTGGGTCAAATGGCAGTTCCATTTTTAATTTTTTGAGGAAACTCCATATTGTTTTCCGCGGTGGCTGCACTAGTTTGCATTCTCACCAGCAGTGAACTAGGGTTCCCTTTTCTCCACATCCTCACCAGCACTTGTTGTTTTTCATTTATTGATGGTAGCCATCCTGACAGGTGTGAGGTGATACCTCACTGTAGTTTTAATTTGCATCTCTCTGATGATTAATGACATTGAACATTTTTTTCATGACTTTTGGCCATTTATACTACTATGTCCTCTTTGGAGAAGTGTCTATTTAGAGCCTTTGCCCATGTTTAAATTGAATTGTCTTCTTTTTGTTGAGTTGTATGAGTTGTGTGTTGGAAATTAACCCCTTATCAGATGTATCATTGGCAAATATGTTCTTTTTAAAAAATATATTTTTACTGATTTTAGATTTTAGAGAGAGAAGCATTGATGAGAGAAAAATACCAACATTGATTGGCTGCCTCCAGCATGGTGCCCCCACTAGGGGATGAAGCCCACAACTCAGGCATGTACCCTGACTTGGCATCCTCTTGGTAGATGGGTCAATTCTCAACCATGAGTCATACTGGCTGGGCAAATTTGTTTTTTTTAAATTAAATTTTTTTTTGATTTTAAAAATATTAAATCTATTGGGGTGACATCGGTTAATAAAATCACATTGGTTACAAATGTACAATCCCATGATACAGCATCTGTATGTGCCATGACCTGCACGGCTGGGTTCAGGATCTGAAGGAGGGGCCGACGTACAAATGAAAATACTAGACACAAATATGAATTAAGGGGTGGGGGCCAGGTGGAGCCTCTTTCTTGAAGAGGCAGACTGAGACCTGGGCTTATCTGCTTTTTATTCAGTTTTAGATACACATCTTGCCCTCAGTAAAGCACGGCAAACAGGTAGCAGACAGACCGTCTCTAAGGTCAGTAAAGATCAGTAAGGTTCAGTAAACATTTACTTGGAGGCTATCAGGTCAGGAAATTGCTTCGAGCCACCACTATCTCAGCACAAACAATCTGCGCTCAGCGTCAGCCCTGCTAATGCTCAAGGTCCATCGGCCTTCTGTGTTCCTTGGTGCATTTTCATGATAGTATTGGCAAGTGGTGGCTTCCCGCATGTATGTAGCATAGTGTGTTATTCAGTTTCATTTTTGTTCTTTTTAAATGACAGTTTGCATCCAACGTGATGTTGTATTGGTTTCATTTGTACAGCATAGTGGCTAGACAATCATGTACTTTACAAAGTGTTCCTTCCCCTGATATTTCCAGTCCCCACCTGGCCCCATTCATAGTTATTACAATATTATTGACTATATTCCCTGTGCTGTACTTTACATCCCTGTGACTATTCTGTAACTCCCAATCTGTACTTCTCAATCCCTTCACCTGGGGGTGGGTGGGGAATCATAGTGTAAGGTATATAAATGTGGAATGGATATGTTGCTCCTTGAAACGGATAGAACCAATGTAAGAGTGTATACCAATGATAGTTTAAAAAAAGACAGAGGATGATGGCCCTGGCTGGGTGGCTCAGTTGGTTGAGCATCATCCTGGACACCGAAAGGTTGCAGGTTCAATTCTCAGTCAGGGCACATGCCCTGGTTGCGGGTTCGATCCCCAGTGTGGGGCGTGCAGGAGGCAGCTAATCCATGATTCTCATAATTTGTTTCTATTCTCTCTCTCCCTCTTCCTTCCTCTCTGAAATTATATATATATATATATATATATATATATATATATATATATATATATGATTTAAAAGAGAAGCCAGGTAGGTAAATACTGTCTTAGAGACTGTCTTATACGTTCAATGTTTGGTACAGTACGAGACACTTTATTCCTTCCTGGTATTCCTCATTTCTGGTCCTTTACAAAGTGTATGTTCTGGTTAAGTAGAGTGACTGGCGTGCCAACTTTCCCCCATTGCCCCTCATTCCAGGTGAAAAGGAGAGAGCCCGAGCCACACGATGGAGAAATTCTGCTCTATCTGGAAGCACACATGTTGGGATGGGGTCGGTGATGACTTGCACTACAAAATCATCGGGGGAAGCCAGTTCACATGGCTCTCCAGTTCCAGAACCTCCTCCCAGCGCAGGCTGCTGACCGTGGTGCTGCAGGGCGCCGCGGGCGTGGGGAAAACCACGCTGGCCAAGAAGTGGATGCTGGACTGGGCACAGGACCACCTCCCGGGGACATTCCACTCCGCCTTCTACCTCAGCTGCAAGGAGCTGGGCCGCCAGGGCCCCTGCACTTTCGCGGAGCTCCTGGCTAAGAAGTGCCCAGATGCGCAGGAGGCCGGCCCCCAGGTCCTCGCCCAGGGGCAGAAGATCCTGGTGGTCATCGACGGCTTCAATGAGCTCAGAGTGCCTCGGGGTCCCTCATCCATGACATCTGTGGCAACTGGGAGAAGCCGAAGCCCGTGCCCGTCCTGCTGGGCAGTTTGCTGAAGAGAAAGCTGCTGCCCAAGGCCACGCTGCTGGTCACCACGCGCCCGGAGGCCCTGGGGGAGCTGCGGCTCCTGGTGGACCAGCCGCTGTTCATCGAGGTGGAGGGCTTCCTGGAGGCGGACCGCAGGGGCTACTTCCTGAAGCACTTTGAGCAGCAGGACCAGGCCCTGCGCGCCTTCGAGGGCATGAAGGGCAGCCCGGCGCTGTTCCACATGGGCGCAGC
>NW_005871728.1:158381-169714 GCF_000147115.1 Myotis lucifugus | reverse complement strand
TGCTGGGGATTCTGCACGTGTCTGAAGGGGCAGCTGGAGAAGGGGGAGGACCCGGCCCCCACCTGCCGGACCCCCACCTCACTGTTCCTGCGCTTCCTGTGCAACCAGTGCTCCCCAGCGGCCCCGCACCTCCCCACTGCGCTCCACGCCCTGAGCCTCCTGGCTGCCCGGGGCATCTGGGCGCAGACGTCCCTGTTCGATGGCGAAGACCTCGGGCAGCTGGGGCTCAGCGAGTCTGACCTGCGCCCTTTCCTGGACGGCAAGGTCCTGCAGGCGGACGCGGACTGCGAGGGCTGCTACGCCTTCCTGCACCTCAGCGTCCAGCAGTTCCTGGCTGCCCTGTTCTACCTGCTGGACGGCGCGGAGCCGGGGGACGCGGGCGGCTGGGCGGCGGACATCGGGAACATGCGCGCACTGCTGTCCAAGGAGGAGCGGCTGCGCAACCCCAGCCTGACCCGCGTGGGCTACTTCCTGTTCGGCCTCGCCAACCAGGAGAGGGCCCGGGAGCTGGAGGCCACCTTCGGCTGCCGCGTGTCCCTGGACGTCAGGCAGGAGCTGCTGAGAGTGACGCGCAGCAGGGACTGGTCCTTCCCCTCCAGAGCGGACACCCGGGAGCTGATGCGCTGCCTCTATGAGTCTCAGGAGGAGGCGCTGGTGAGGGAGGCCCTGGTGCCCATCACGGAGCTGGCCCTGCACCTGCAGAGTGAGAGGGACCTCGTGCACGCGTCCTTCTGCCTCAGGCACGGCCAGGCCCTGCGCAGGCTCTGGCTGCAGGTGGAGAAGGGGATCTTCCTGGAGAATGACGGGGCCTCGGAGCCAGGCACGTGGGCGGAGCGGTAAGGACTCGCCTTTCCTATTCCACTCGTGTTTTGTTTTTTAAAAAAATATTTTTATTGATTTCAGAGAGGAAGGGAGAGGGAGAGAGAGATAGAAACATCTATGATAGAGAATCGCTGATCGGCTGCCTCCTGCATCCCCCACCCTAGGGATTGAGCCCACAATCCGGGTATGTGCCCTTGACCAGGACCTCTTGGTTAATGGATTGATGCTCAACCACTGAGCCACGCTGGCTGGATTTGTTTCTTTCTTTAAAGTTTAATATTTTTAAATATGTATATTTTATTGATTTCAGAGAGAAGGAAAGAGAGAGAGAGAGAGAGAGAGAGAGAGAGAGAGAGAGAGAAAGAGAAACATCAATGATGAGAGAGAACCATCCACTGGCTGTCCCCTGCACGCCCCCCACTGGGGACCAAGCCTCCAACCCAGGCATGTGCCCCTGACTGAAATTGAACCTGGGACCCTTCAGTCCGAAGGCCGACGCTCCATCCACTAAGCCAAACCGGCCAGGGCTAAAGTTAAATTTTTATTGGTTGATGTGATTACAGATGCCCCCTATTTCTCCCTCACATCCTTCCTCCACCCTCTTGCCTGAAAGGGGATGGAGCCTGCAACCTTGGTGTATCCGGACGATGCTCTAACCAACTGAGCTACCCGGCCAGGGATGTGCTGTTAATAGGTGCTGTTCTCCATCACGTCCTGCTAGGTCCCAGCAAGACCATCATGCTCTTTGTCGCTGGACGGAGCTCTGCTCTGTGCTGAGCTCCAACGAGAACCTGACGTTTCTGGAAGTGAGTCAGAGCTTCCTGAGTCACTCCTCGGTGAGGATTCTGTGTGAGCAGATAACCCGCGTCACCTGTAACCTCCAGAAGGTGGTGTAAGTAGAAGCCAAGCTCACCTTGCAATGGCCATCCTGGTGTGAGAGTGTGTGAGAATGTGTGTTTAATCCTCACCTGAGGATATTTTCCCATTGATTTTTTTTTTTTTACAGAGACGAAGGGAGAGGGATAGAGAGTTAGAAACATTGATGAGAGAGAAACATCGATCATCTGCCTCCTGCACACCCCCTACTGGGGATGTGCCCGCAACCAAGGTACATGCCCTTGACCGGAATCGAACCTGGGACCTTTGAGTCCGCCGGCCGATGCTCTAGCCACTGAACCAAACCGGTCAGGACTCCCATTGATTTTTAGGGAGAGTGGAAGAGAGAGGCAAAGACAGAAAGAAACATCGATGCGAGAGAAACACGTTGATGGGTTGCCTCCTGCATGTGCCCCAACCAGGGCCTGGGCTGGGGAGGAGCCTGCAACCAAGGTACATGCCCTTGACCAGAATCGAACCTGGGACCCCCTCCCTTCTGTTTCCCAGGATTAAAAACGTCTCCCCGGTCCACGCCTATCGGGACTTCTGTCTGGCTTTGGTGGGTAAGAAGACCCTGACGCACCTGATCCTGGAAGGCAGCGTCCCCTGTGACAACATGCTTCTGCTGCTGCTGTGCGAGGCCCTAAAGCACCGGAGGTGCAACCTGCAGTATCTCAGGTACATGGCATGGCCTGCAGTATCCCAGGTGCATAGCGCGGCCTGTTGCGTATCAGGTGCATGGTGCGGCCTGAGGTATCTCAGATCTTTCTCATGTCACTCTCACTGCTGTGCGCTGTGCTGTGCGCTGGCTGGCTGTGTGCTGTGCGAGCTGGGTGAGCAACAGGAACAGAGCACCACTCTGATTGGTTACCACACCACACGGGGGCGGGGTTTCAGCCTCTGCACTCTCTCCAGCCTGTATAGTGCATCGAATAATGAGCCTCCAAAGCAAAGGAAACACGCAGACTTTTGTGGCTTCCTCTAGCGTAGGGACGTGGTACTCCAGGCGGCATGCTGCCTTTCTGCCGTGACCCAGAGCAGCCCCTGCCCTGCCCACTCCGTAACCCCCTAGAAGCATCCAGGCTCCTGGTTCCTGGTGGCTCACTCTTTCCAGAGAGTTCCCCTTCGTCAGTGAAGACCCATAACATTGTTCTGATTGTCGTCACCCAGCTTTAGGGCCCCGTTTTTTTCTTATTTATATTGTTGACACCTATTACAGGTGTCCCCTATTCTTTTTCCCCCTTTGCCCACATCCACCCAGGCCCGGCCCCCCTTCTCTCTGGCTATGACCACGCTGTTGTCTGTATCTATGGATTATGCATGTTTTTTTGTCTAATCTCTTCAGCTTCTTTCATTCGGTCCCCTGTGGTGATCTGTCCGCTATTCCATGCATCCATGCCTCTAGTTCTATTTTGTTCATCAGTTTATTTTGTTCATCAGATTCCACACATAAGTGAGATCATATGGTATTTGTCTTTCTCTGACTGGCTCATTTCACTTAGCATAATGCTCTCCAGGTCCATCCATGCTGTCGCAAAAGGTAAGAGTTTCTTCCTTTATTGACGGCTGCAAAATATCCCATTGCATAAATGTCCCACAGCTTTTTTTTTACCCACTCCTCTATTGATGGGCACTGGGGCTGTTTCCAGACCTTAGCTATTGTAAATGATTCTGCTATGAACATAGGGGTGCATACATTCTTCCGAGTTGGTGTTCTGGGATTCTTAGGATACATTCCCATAAGTGGGATTCTCGGGTCACTCGGCTGTTCCATTTTTTTTTAAATATATTGTATTGGTTTTTTTTAGAGAGAAAGGGAGAGGGATAGAGAGTTAGAAACATCGATGAGAGAGAAACATCGATCAGCTGCCTCCTACACACCTCCTACTGGGGATGTGCCCACAACCAAGGTATATGCCCTTGACCGGAATCGAACCTGGGACCTTTCAGTCTGCAGACCACACTGGTCAGGGCGGCAGTTCCGTTTTTAATGTTTTGAGGAAACTCCATACTGTTTTCCCTAATGGCAGCACCAGTCCTTATTCCCACCCACAGTGCACTAGCGTATTCTTTTCTCCACACCCTCACCAGCGTTTGTGGTTTGTGGATTTATTGATGGCAGCCATTCTGACAGGTGCAAGGTGATATCTCATTATTAACTTGCAAAGATTTTGCACATAGTCAATCGGACCATAAGATTGTCCTGGAGTTTCACACTCTCATCTGTGTCTGTAGGAGTAGCCGGGTTTCAGAGCCCAGTAGAACGGATTCATGGATTCCCTCAATGTCCTCCCACTGCACAGAGGGAGTTCCCGATTCTCATCCTTGCAACTCCTAAACTCAACACCTGGACAGAGTTTTGGACCTGGCTGCCTAAGGTCAAATTGTAACTCCTTGTTTTAATTTGCATATTCCCTAAGAACTTGTGAAGTTGAACTTTTTTGAGTATCAGGCATCAACTTCTTTTCCCTCCTATAGAATCCTTTTTAAAAATTTTATTTAAAAAAATCCTCACATGAGGATATGTTTTTATTGATTTTAGAGAGAGAGGAAGGGGGAGAAAGAGATGTCATGTGAGAGAAACATCCATAAGTTGCCTCCCATATGCCTCTGGCCAGGGAATCAAACTTGAAACCTAGGTATGTACCCTGGCTGGGAATTGAACCCATAACCTTTCTGGTGTATGGAATGAAGCTCCCACTAAGTGAGCCACACGGTGAGGGCTCCCCTATAGAATCATATATCTAGAACCAAGTGAGAATAGGACAGACTCGGGCAGAGAATGTGATGATCATATTAAAAAAATGAGATGCGAAAAAATAACAGGTCATGTAACTTCACACAGACTTGTATTACAGATTGGAGATGAGGCTGGACATTGATTGAATGGCCATGGGGATATTTGAAGAAAAGCCAACGAGATCAACTCTCTCCAATCCTTCAGGCCAGGGTTGGCTACATATTGAAGTAGAATGAGATGAACATTCAGGATACAGTCTTTGGGGGTAGTATAAGCTTGTAGGGTCTCTCTCCTCCCAGGAGAATGACTTTCCCCCGTGTGTCCCACAGGTTGGGGTCTTGTTCTGATTTCACTCAACATTTGAACGACTTCTCCTTGGCCCTCAAAGTCAACCAGTCCCTGCAATCTCTGGACCTCACAGCCAGTGAGCTCGGGGATGAGGGGGTCAAGTTGCTGTGTGGGAGTCTGAGGCACCCAAGTTGCTTCCTACAGTGGTTGTCGTAAGTGTCTCCTCTTCTCCCACGGGGCACCTTTGTGTTTGGATCTGGGACCACAGAGAGGAGAGCGACGGGAACACCCCTATTTCCTGGACAACCTACTGATGTAGGCAACACCTGGTTTATTGATGGTTGCCATTCTGGCAGGTGTGAGGTGATACCTCGTTTCCGTTTCTGGTCCCAGGCAGATGAATCCTACAATTTTGCTTGCCCTTTCTCTCCTTTCTGGTCCGTCATGGCTCAAGAGAGAGAGGGTGGGGGGAGTGAACCAGAAGAGCTCTCCCTGGAGAAGGTTGCACTTTGGCAATGTCCTCACCGCCTGACCGTGGGTGTGGTTGCTTTTGCAGGTTGGAAAACTGTCACCTGACGGAAGTCTGTTGCAAGGAGCTCGCCTCCACTCTGATTGTCAACCAGAGGCTGACACACCTGTGCTTGGCCAAGAACAACCTTGGAGACGGTGGGGTGAGACTGCTGAGCGAGGGTTTGAGTTACCCGGAATGTCAGCTACAGACCTTGGTGTAAGTCCCCACTGGCTGTGTGTGTGTGTGTGTGTGTGTGTGTGTGTGTGTGTGTGTGTGTGTAGGACATGCAGGACACACATAACACCACTTAATAACTCTATTTGAAGCAACCGGCAAGACCCTGCTGCAAATTAGGAAAAGCTTCGGTAGAAACAGATGTTAACATTTGCCTGCCTTTCAGGGCTGAGTGGACCTTTTGGCTTCTCCCCATGCTGAGAATTTGGGATAGGAGCTAGGTTCTCAGTTCTGACCCTTTTGTGTGTTCTTCGAGTTCGTATGACTTACTTCTTCCTGCAATTGGGAATGGATTGAGTTACAGGGTATGGGTTGGAATTTTATTTTTCTGCAAAGAGCCATATTGTAAACATGCGAGGCGTTGTGGGCCATAGGGTCTCCATTCCAGTTAGTCAACTCTGCCACTGTCACGTAACCGCGTGCAGGAATGAGTGTGGCCATGTTCCAATAGAACGTTATTGACAAGCCAGGGGGGTAGGTGGAGGTGGGCAAAGGGAATGGGGACGGAGAGAGACTTTGCTTTGGGTGATGGTTGTATGATGCAGTGTGCAGAGGAGGTTTTGTTGAGTTGTACACTTGAAATATGTATGGTATTGAGAACCAACATCATCCTAAATGGAAAAACAAACAAAGAAAAAAGCAGGTGGTGGGCTGGATTGACCCATGGCCTGTGATTCGCTGACCTTGTTACCTGGGAACAAGCCCAACAGGAACCACCTGTGTCGGTTTTCATCACAGGGAGGGCAACATTCCAGAGACTGTGTCGAGTTGGAGCCCTATTTCTGCTCAGAAGTTCTATCTGGTTTTGATTTCTCTGGGGCTGTTGCTCTCCTAAACTGGCTGCCAGTCATCTCAATGGCTTCTAGTGTGGCCCTGGAAACACCTGATGTCTCAGTCTAGGGTATATCACAGGGATAAAAGTTCAGCATAGGGAATACGGCCAATAATATTGCAATAACTATGGATGGTGCCAGGTGGGTACTAGACTTCCCAGGAAGGTCACTTCGTAAGGTATATAAATGCCTAACCACTCTGCTGTACACCTGAAACCAACATGATGTTGTATGTCAACTGTAGTGGAAAAATAACATTTAAAAGGTAAAAAGACAAAAAACAATAGACCTTAATCCAGACATGCCCCAGTGCTCAGCTTATAGTAGCAGATAGAGAAAATGAAAGAAAAATCATATCTCTCCCAAATAGTATTCATTAGAAGAACAAAAATTTTATATACTGTTAATAGACAGCCCTATTTTATGTTTTAATTTAAAAATTTTCCTTTTTATTGAATTTATTGGGGTGACACTGGTTAACAAAATTACACAGGTTTCAGGTGCACAGTTCTACAACACATCATCGGTACACTGTACTGTGTGCTCACCACCCCAAGTCAAGTCTCCATCCATCACAATTTATCCCACCTAGACCCTCTTCCACCAGCAATCGCCACACTGTTGTCCATATCCATGAGTTTTTTTCTTTTTTCCTCAATCCCTCCATCCACTCTACCCAGCGCTCCTGTCCCCAACGGCTGTCAGCCTACCCTCTGTCTATGATTCTGTCTCTTTTGTTAGTTCATGTTTTGGAATCCTCACTGAAGATATTTTCCCATTGATTATTAGAGTGGAAGAGAGAGGGAAAGACAGAGAGAAACATCGATGTGAGAGAAACACATCGATGGTTGCCTCCTGCACGAACCCCGACCAGGGCCTGGGCCAGGAGGAGCCTGCAACCTGGGTATGTGCCCTTGACTGGAATCAAACCTGGGACCCTTCGGTCCGCAGGCCAATGCTCTATTCATTGAGCCAAACTGGCTAGGGCTTGTTAGTTTATTTTGTTTATTAGATTCCACATATGAATGATTGAATGTGAACTGTAATAGAAACATTAAGAAAAAGAAAATGAACTAGAACTCGGATTCAGTCTCAAGTTTGTCTGTACCCAGAGCCCAAGTTCTTGACCTATAATATGCTGCTATTCTAGGAACAGCCATGTCTTAGGAGGTATGCGTGTGTTTATCTATATATATAAAAGCCTAAGCAACCATTACAACTGGTCGACCAGACAACCAGACGACTGGTCGCTATGATGTGCAATGACCACCAGGGGGCAGACGCTCAATGTAGGAGCTGCCCCGTGGTGGTCAGTGTGCTCCCACAGCCAACCTCCTGTGGCTGGTCAACCTCCCACTGTCCCTCTTCCCCCCTGCCCCCATCGGCCCCGATTGGCCCTGTTTGCCAGCCAAACCAAGGAACCCCACCCATGCACAAATTGGTACACTGGGCCTCTAATCTATAATAAAAGGAGGCAGTCTGGCCGGTGTGGTTCAGTGGTTGAGCATGGACCTATGAACCAGGAGGTCCTGGTTCAACTTGTGGTCAAGGCACATGCTTGGGTTGCAGGCTCCATCCTCAGTGTGAGGCATGCAGGAGGCAGCTGATCAATGATTCTCTCTCATCATTGATGGTTCTCTCTCTCCCTCTCCCTTCCTCCCTGAAATCAATAAAAATGTATTTAAAAAAATTAAAAGGAAGCAGGCAAAGGTCAGTTTCACCCTCTACCCCCCAGGCAGGTAGAAATAACGTAACCATCACTCCATTTGTCTGTTATGCACAAACCTAACCGGAAGTATATGGCTCCAGGCAGAAGACCCCTCTTCTGACTGTCTTTTCCGTAGGTTGTGCCAGTGTAGCATAACCAGACGCGGCTGCAAGCACATCTCTGACTTTCTCCAAGGAGACTCCTGCCTGACCCTCTTGGACCTGAGTCTCAACCCCATAGCGACTGGGTTGTGGTTTCTCTGCGAGGCGTTGAAGAAGCCGAGTTGCAACCTCAAATGCCTGGGGTAGGTCCTTCTGTGCCTGTTCGAGGTGTTTTGGAACTAGTTAACCCCTCGGAGATGGTTTGGGGGGAGAGAGAGAGAGAGAGAGACTGTGATAGAACCACTCCTGGCCCAGGGTTGGGCGCAAATGCCAACAGAAAGTGAATGCAGGTCAGTGGGTGGTTACAAAGGCACTCAGGAGGCCAGAGGAGTGGATGTAGGTGCAGATGGGTTTCAAGGATACCTATTCCGCTTCTTGTTAGTTATGCGGGGCAGCTTAGTATCTCAGCTACATTGTCCTTTAGTTTTTTTTTCTTGTATCTTCCCAAGGAAGAACTCACTGACTGCCCTGGTTGGTGTTGCTCAGTGGTTAGGACGTTGGTCTATGGACCAAAGGGTTGTGGGTTCGATTCCTGGTCAAGGCCATGTACTTGGGCTACAGGTTCAATCCTGGTCACGGTCAGTTGTGTGTGGGAGGTAAATCAATCAATGTCACTCTTACACACTGTCACTCTCATATACCTCTCTCTCTCTTCCCCTTCCTTCCTTCCACTCTCTAAAAATAAACGGAAAAAATTTCCCTGGGGGAGTATTAACAACAAAATTCACTGACCACCATCAACCCACCTAATTCTTCTCTCTGGCTGACTTATCCCAGCAACTTGTTCATATGGTCTTCAAGGCAGGAACCGGGTGGAGAGGAGTAAGGGGGGGGGGCGGGGAAGGGGACCTCTGTAATACTCTCAACAATAAAGATAAAAACCAGCATGTCCTGATGGCCGATGTCCCTAAAATAAGCTCCATGAAGAAAACAATTCCCCCAATTTCTTCCAAAGGAGTGTGGCTGGCTCCCGGTAGGGTCCCAATGAGGACTTGTTCTGAGATTGATCAGCCCCCATTTTCCTTCCTCAACAGGCTCTGTGGCTGCTCCCTCCCGTCTTTCTGCTGGCAGGACCTAGCCTCTGCCCTGGCCAGCAACCAGAGGCTGGAGGTCCTGGACCTGGGCCAGAACTCCTTGGGGCAGAGCGGGGTCACCGTGCTCTTCGAGGCCCTGAAGCAGAGATCCAGCCCTTTGAAGAGACTCCGGCTGAGGACGGACGAGTCCAGCGCCCAGACCCAGAAGCTGCTGAAGGAAGTGAGGGACAGCAACCCCAAGCTGAACATCGACTGCAAGGCTGCCAGAGCGGCCAGCTCCTCCTACTGCGAATTCCCTTTCTTTGCGGCCCGAGATAACTTTCCCGTTATTTACTAGTCTCTCTGGCGGAGACCTGACGGCCGAATGGTAATTACTGGGTCAACGTGGCGAAGGGAGCTACCGCGCTCCGCTCT
Organism: Myotis lucifugus; assembly: GCF_000147115.1. Taxonomy (NCBI): domain Eukaryota; kingdom Metazoa; phylum Chordata; class Mammalia; order Chiroptera; family Vespertilionidae; genus Myotis; species Myotis lucifugus. The sequence goes on along the minus strand of NW_005871728.1, from coordinate 160,093 downwards.
CCGGTGTATAGCATGTTCTGCATGAGTCATCTGCTCACTTTATGTCAAACGTCTGTGTTGTTTTTTTCACAAGGATTCGGGATAATAAAGGCAAAGCACTATGTTTGGAGTTGCCTTTCTTCTATTTGATCTTTTAAGGCTTTGTAGAAAGAGGAAGGGAGAGGAGAGAGAGAAACATCCATGGGAGAGCAAAATATAGATCAGCTGCCTCTTGCACGCCCCCTAATGGAGGTGGAGCCCACAACCTGGGCATGTGCCCTGATGGGGAATGGAACCAGCAACCTTTTGGTGCACAGGATGATGCCCAACCAACTGAGCCACACCAGTGAGGGCAATTTATTATTTTTTTTAAATATTTTATTGATTTTTTTTTTTACAGAGAGGAAGGGAGGGATAGAGAGTTAGAAACATCGATGAGAGAGAAACATCCATCAGCTGCCTCCTGCACACCCCCTACTGGGGATGTGCCTGCAACCAAGGTACATGCCCTTGACTGGAATCAAGCCTGGGACCCTTCAGTCTGCAGGCCGACGCTCTATCCACTGAGCCAAACCGGTCAGGGTGAGGGCAATTTTTAATTTTTTTAAATCTTCACCTGAGGACATGCTTATATATTTTTTAAGAGAAGGGGAAGGAAGATAGACGAGAGAGAGAGAGAAACCAGTGAGTGAGAAACATCAATCTGTTGCCTTCCACAACCTTGCTGACTGGGGATCTAATAGGAAACCCGGGTATGTGCCCTGACCAGAATCAAACCCACAACCTTTCAGTGCACAGGATGAATTTCCAACCAACGGAGCCACATGGTTCAGGGTGAACCTGCATTTATCAATATGCCCCAAAGCTAACTTAGCATAAACTTGACGCTTGGCATACTTAGTCTAGGAAAAAATATTATGATGTTGATTGATTTTTCTTCCCCTGCTTTTCTGAGACACCTCAGGTATTTTTTGGCCTAATAACTTAATAGTAGCCCCATAGGTCGACATGATTGGTGTAGTTTATGATATTCTAATGCAGGAGTTGGTAAGGTTTTTTTTTGTTTTTTTGTTTTTGTCTATAAAGGGCCAGATAGCCAATATTTAGGTTTTGCAGACTACATGGTCACTGTGACAATGACTCAACTTTGTTGTTACAGTGCAAAAGCAGCCATAGACAATATGTTAATGAGGGGGCGTGGCTGTGCTCCAACAAAACTTTATTTACAAAAACAGGCAAAGGGTCAGATTTGGCTCATGGGTCGTAATTTGCCCAGCCCTGCTCTAATATATCCTGTTATTTTTCAATCCTCACTTGATATTTCACTGATTTTTAGAGAAGAAGGCAGACAGAAATATGATCGGTTGTCTCCCATACTCACCCCAACTGGGGATCGAACCTGAAACCTTTTTGGAGCATGGCATGATGCTCCAACTGAGCCACCTGGCCAGAGCTAATCAATTATGTTATTGGTGAAGCACAGATCTGATCATATCACAGTTGGCTTCAAACTTTCAATAATTCCCTGTGTGCAACCCCTTCCCTGGGAGAACACAGCCTCTGTGATCCACAACCTATTGCTGGTAATTCATAGAAAAGCAGCAAAGCCACTTCAGAACATCCTTTAAAAAGTAAATTCAAAAAACTAAATTCATTGAGCACTAATTCCTAGACACTGATAAAAGTGAGTCATCTCTATTTTCCCTCAAAATTTTTTTTGTTAATCCTTACCT
>NW_005871728.1:156609-158281 GCF_000147115.1 Myotis lucifugus | reverse complement strand
GAAGGGAGAGGGAGAAGAGACAGAAACATCAATGATGAGAATCATTGATCAACTACCTCCTGCACGCCCCACACTGAGGATCGAGCCGGAAACCCAGGCATGTGTCCTTGACCAGGACTCGAAATGTGACCTCCTGGTGCATAGGTCGACGCTCAACCACTGGGACATGTCGGCCGGACAATTATTGTATTTATTTTTATTTTTTAAAAACTCTATTAAGGTATTACAAATGTGTCCTCATCCACCCCCCCCCCCATTAAATCCCCATCCCCGCCCCACCTCATGCTCTCATCCCCCTGTGTCCATGTCCATTGGTTTGGCTTATATGCATGCATACAAGTCCTTTGGTTGATCTCTTTCCCTTACCCCCTCCCTCCCCTACTTTTCCTCTGGGGATTAATAGTCTGATCGCTGTTTCTCTGTCTTTGGATATGTCCCTGTTCATCAGTCTATGTTGTTCTCTATATTCCACAAATGAGTGAAATCATGAGGTATTTATCTTTCTCTGACTGGTTTATTTCACTTAGCATAATGCTCTCCAGTTCCATTCATGCCGTTGCAAAAGGCAAGAGTTCCCTCTTTTTTACTGCAGCGTAGAATTCCATTGTGTAGATGTACCACAGTTTTTTAATCCACTCATCTGTTGATGGGCACTTAGGCTGTATTTTTTAATTACAGGTGGTATTCAGTATTTTATAGTAGTTATAGGTATACAACATAGTAATTAGACATTTATATAACTTCTGAAGTGATCCCCTCTCAATACTTCAAGTATCCACCTGGCACCATACATATATTTATGACAATATTTTTGACTACTAGAGGCCCAGTGCATGAAATTCGTGCACAGGTAGGGTCCCTAGGCCTGGCCGGTGATCAGAGCTGATCTGTGGGGCAACTGGTGGGGCAATTGAGGGGCCCCTGCTGGCACCCACGTTGGCTGGCTTGGAGCCACCCTCTCACTAGCCCTGCCCCCCCTACTGCCGCTGGTTGCCTCCCTCTGGGGGGTGACCAGTGGGATGATCAGGGGAGCCCCCGCTGGTACCCACCTTGGCTGGCCTGGGGCCTGTGGGCAGCTCCTGCATTGAGATCTGCCCCTGGTGGTCAGTGTGCATCATAGCGACCGGTCGTTCTGCTGTTTGGTTGATTTGCATATTAGGGTTTTATTATATAGGATGTTCCCTCTGCTGTATTTGACACCCCTGTGACTGTGCTGTAACTGCTAATTTACACTCCTTAATCCCTTCACCTTTCCCACCCAGCCCCCAAAGGCCCCATCCCATCAGGCCACTGGCAGTCTGTTCTCTGTGTCTATGAGTCTATCTCTTCTTTGTTGGTTGGTTTAGTTTGTTCCTCAGATTCCACATGTAAGTGAAAGTATATGGTGGTTGTCTTTCTTTGACCAGCTGCCTCCTCATTTCTCTTCCACATCTCTTAACCTTTCACATTTTTCCTTCTGTGCTACATGTTGTGGGTTAAACATAGCATTCATGAGCTGAGAAAGAATGACCCAAGTGGAAGATAAAGGCCCCAAATCGACACAGAACCCTTTCTTAACTCAAGTACGGAAGCAGGCGGGCTTAATTTAGCCACTTGTGGTTCTCAAGTGAGGACAGTTTTGCCCCAGAAGGGATACTTGGCAATGTCGAGAGACTGTGTGTGTGTGTGTGTG
>NW_005871728.1:130540-156309 GCF_000147115.1 Myotis lucifugus | reverse complement strand
GGTTCTCAACCTGTGGGTCGCGACCCCTTTGCTGGTTGAACGACCCTTTCACAGGGGTCGCCTAAGATCATCCTGCATATCAGATATTTACATGACGATTCATAACAGTAGCAACATGACAGTGATGAAGTAGCAACGAAAATAATTTTATGGTTGGGTCACAACATGAGGAACTGTATTTAAAGGGCCAGAAGGTTGAGAACCACTGGGCTAGAGCAGGCCTAGTACTGTTCTGGGACCCAGGCTCGCCGCCTGGACCTCTCTCTGGCCCAGTGTTTCTCAGCGGAGGGTGATACCGGTCTCCCCCACGCCCAGCTCAATGCCTGGAGACACTTGGTTGTCACAACTGGGGGAGGAGAAGGTCTTGGCGTCTGCTGGGTAGAGTCCAGAGATGCTGCTAGACACCCCACCATGCACAGTACTGCCCCCCTCACCCGGACAACAAAGAATTATCTGGTCCCACATTTCAGCAGTGCTGAGGCTCAGAAACCCTGGCTTAGCCGACTCTTTGCCAGAAACTAAGAGCCACCTGGGACCACTCATTGTGGGCAAAAGCAGGCTTGCAAGTCCAGGGGGATTCTCCAAATTCCGCTTAGAGCGAGACACCCCTGTTTTCAGAGAACTCTGCCTCAGGGTCCGTGCCAGTGAAAAGAGGTAAAGCAAAGCTGGAAGAGATAAACAGACTATAAAAAAGTCCTCTACCCGGCCCTGCTGACCTCTCCACTCACCTCTCACAAGGGTTCTCCCAGCTCCCTCTGCTCCAGCCAGGCTGGGCCGCCTGCTCTTTCCCCGAGGGTGCACCGACCGCAGGCTCTGCCCTTGCTGCTCTCTGCCCGGTGGTGGGTGTTCTGGGTGTCGCTGCTGTGTCTCACACCACCCCTTCTCGCACAGGCACCGCCTCCTCATCCTGCTGCACCCTGACCAGATCCCATGCAGGCTCCTCCCCACTAGGTGTGGCTTCTCCCATCACCCTGTCTACATCCTTCTAAGCCAGTGGTTATCTGGGACGTGATTTTTGTCCCCAAGGAGACACTTGGAATTATCCAGAGATATTTTTGGCTGTGACACTTGGTGGGGGTGTATGTGTGCTCCTGGTATCTGTTGGCTGGAGGGCAGGGATGCATCTTGACATCACACAGTGCCCTGGAAGGTCACTGCTGTGGAATGAACGGTGTCTCTCCCTCCAACCCCAGATGCACATGTTGAAGCCCTAACCCCCCTCGTGTGACTGTGTGTTGAGATAAGGTCCGTTTAGGAGCTATGAAGGTTAAAGGTGGTCATAAAAATGAGGTGCTAATTCAATAGGATGGGTGGCTTTATGAAAAGAGGAAACCAGATGAGATTGGGTGTGTTCAAGGTACATATAAGCATAACCAATAGACACAGACACCAGAGGGGTGAGGGCATGAGCAGGGTGGCAGGTGGGGAAGAAATGGGGGGATTAGGACACGTATGTAATACCTTAATCAATAAAGAAAAAAATGTAAAAAAATAAAAAGAGGAAGCCAGTGGTATCTGTCTCCAGGTGCGTGCACGGAAGAAAGTCCATCTGTAACTAAATCAGGGAGAGCTCTTGTTTTAGGTTTATAGCTTTTTAAAAATATATATTTTTATTGATTTCAGCGAGGAAGGGAGAGGGAGAGAGAGAGACAATGATGAGAGAGAATCATTCATCGGCTGCCTCCTGCATGCCCCACACTGGGGATCAAGCCCACAACCCAGACATGTGACCCGATGGGGAATGGAACCGTGACTTCCTGGTTTCGTAGGTTGATGCTCAACCCCTGAGTGACACTGGCTGGGCTGTGTTGATTGCTGTGATATGTGGAAATATCTATGGCAAATACTTCACCCCAAAACTAAAAAATGCAAAAGTCAAGGTACAAAAGTGAATTTATTGACTTGGGCTCCAATGAAACCAGGAAGACCTTTCTTACCAGAAACCCAATGGGTCAGCAACTTGGTCTTGGACTTATACATATATATACCCATCAGTGGTAAACTGTATCATTCCCTGGTGATTCATGTGACACATTTTTCTAACAGTGACCAGAAGCACAAGCGTAGGTATAGAGAACAGAGCAAAGTGACCGAAAACAGGGTGGGAATTTTTACAAGTGGGGAGGACACCTTTGTAGGTGGAACGATGACGCATTCAGATTAATTGGGGGGGAAAAAAGCTGATAAAAATAACCTGAAGATTTGGCAAAAAAAAAAAAAACCACACACAAAAAAATCAGGGTTCAGAGAAACAGATCGGGGCATTCATCTTGGGGAAAGTGAAACCATGGGCTTCAATGAGATCAACCCAGACATGTGTCCAGAGAAAGAGGGGGGCCTGCCAGCGAACCCCGAAGCTCCAGCGTTGGGGAAGCTGGAATGGATGGTGCAGGAGCCATTGGAGAATGAGCGATGAGCAGAGAAAGGCAGTGAGAGCCGTGGAGGAAGTGGTCGTAGACGGCCGGCCGGCAAACAGAGATAAAAGCCTCAGACATGACCACGTGGCAACGTGTCCACGGCAAGTTCCAGGAAACCCATTAGCGTTTGTCGTGAAAACAGCTCCGGAGGAAGTGGGGGTGAGAAACCAGTTTCCAGTGGTTGGGGAGTGACATGAAGGGGCACAGCCAACCGGGGGTGTGGGTCCTTTCTCAGGGGAGTCGGGCTCCCTACCCAGGGACCCGTAACACCAGGGAGATGGATGTTCTCCTGCAAAATTGACTCCATGTCTGAAGCTTTAACTTTTGCTTCTTTTTATTGAAAGTAAGAATTATGACTATTATTATTTAAATGAAGAGTTCTGCAAGTCCCCCCTTGCATTTCCTGTAAAAATACCTCGCCTACTTTTTCTTATATAAAAATACTTTATTGGAACACCAAGTCCTTAAAGCAGTTACAGAAAATGGGAAATGATTGACATAAAAACACTTGCCAATGTTCCTTATTTTCATCCACATATAAAATATGTTTTTATTGATCTCAGAGAGGAAGGGAGAGGGAGAGAGAGAGAGAAACATCAATGATGAGAGAGAATCATTGATTGGCTGCCTCCTGCACGGCCTTGATTGGGGATCAAGCCCGCAACCCAGGCATGTGCCCTTGACCAGAATTGAACCTGGAACTTTTCAGTCCAAAGGCTGATGCTCTATCCACTGAGCAAAACCAGCAAGGGCCGAACCTGCAACCTTCTAGTGTATGGGAGGACACTCCAACCAACTGAGCCCTCTGGCCATAGCAGATGTTCTATTTTTTTTAACAGCCTAGTAATATTCCACAGACTCATTGATAGAGGACAAGCTGACTGCTGTCAGAGGGGAGGATGGTTATGGGGCTGGGTGAAAAAGGTGAAGGGATCAAGCAAAAACAATAATAATAACAAGAACAACAACAAAAACCTTGCAGACACTGACAACAGTATGGTGATTACCAGATCGAAAGGGGGTGGGGGTGGAGTGGGGAAGGTAGGCAAGGGTAAAGGAGGAACAAATGGTGATGAAGGAGACTTGACTTAAGGTGGTGAACACACAATGCAACATACTATTGAATTGTACCCCTGAAACCCATGTAATTTTATTAACCAATGTCACCCCAATACATTCAACAACAACAACAAAATACTGAGAACCTAGAAGAGGCAGTGGGATCTGCCTGCAGGAGACATTTAGCCTCTTCATCCCGCCTCCTGCCTTGGTTCATCAAACTCCACGCAGTTGTCCCCTGGTTTCCTTCCAACATAGAGGTCACCCAGCTCAAGGTCAAGGTCAGCACTCAGCTTCACCTATGGCCGCCACATCTCTCGGTCATTCGTCCAGGGCTCCTTGCCATCTGAACCTTCTCCTGCGTTCCTGACTCGAGACCCTTTTCTTCTTCTTCCTCAAAAGCCCGGTGTGGGCCAGGAGGCACATAAGGGCCACCAGGACCAGGAGGCCCAGGCCGACCCGAAAGAGGTTCTCCGCCGTGTAATCCCAGGGGATCAGATCTGGGGTCAGAAGAATGGTGATCACAGGCAGGAACAGATCAATAGCATCACATCCTGTCTCCTTCCCAGGCCCTAACTCATGGCCCGCGGACTGCATGCGGCCCACACGAATATTCTTGCGGCCCGGCCAATATAACGGTATGTAAGAAACGTTTTAATAAAAATTTCATAACTTAATTTTTACAATATTCTGTTATACATAATTATTGATAACAAACTACAATGTTGGCTAATGACTGATTACTATAATCGAGTTGCATTCATTTCCCTTATGCGTCTTATGCACAGGCGCACCATTTCTCTCCACTAATACCAGCAGCAAATATTTTAGCAGCTGATGGCCCATCATTAGTCTTGGACTGACTTGTTTGGTGTGTGCAACAGGAAACATTTCGCTTTTGGAGAACAAAAAAAAAATAGGTTTATTTGTATGACGCTTATGAATTTGTGCAGTTATTCAGTGTCTAGTAAGTTCATGTTCAAGAAAAAAAATATTTTTTATTAAAATGTTCTATTATTTTGTGTTAACGATGACTCATTTATTTCAGCCCTTTGTATTCAGCACATCTCTATCGAAATAAGCCTACATTTCTATGAAAATGGAAGCTTTTGTTTTTTTGCGGCCCACACCCACTTACACCTTGTTAGCCTTTGAGTTTGACATGCTTGCTCCAGAGCCTGCATCCCCAACTGCTCACTTACCTTTACGGAGTCCCTTCTTTGTGGTTGACCAGTGGGGTTCCCAAGAGTCTGCAGGAGATAAGGAACGTGGATAAGGGAGGAAGGGAGATGGTGTGGGCCTCTTCCACCCCAGCCTCCCTCCTCCCCTTGGACACACCCCATGGCATCCCAGTGCTTTTCAGGGTTCCCGTTCCACCCTCCAGGCCCCAGCGGCTTCATCTGGCAGGTGGAGTGGAAGAGTCAAAAGGCAGAAGAACAGGAGGAAGAATTCAGCTCTAGGGCTAGGAAGTGAGTGTCTTTATGCCAGGCCTGTCTTCTCGCTGAGCCTCAGTTTCCTCAATGAGTCAACCAGTATCATCTCTTCTTCCTCACACACAGGAAAGGTCAGTCTTGCCACTTTCTCATGAGCTGCCCCAGCCCCACCCCATCTCTATTGGACATGATTTCCAGTCCTCCTGGCCTCCTTAAAAAATTGTTTTTAAAATTTTTGTTTGTTAATCCTCACCCAAGGATATTCTTTCCATTGAGAGTGGAAGGGAGGGTGGGAGAGAGAGAGAGAGAGGGAGAGAGAGAGAGAGAGAGAGAGAGAGAGAGAGAGAGAGAGAGAAACATCTATGTGAGAGAGACACATGGATTGGTTGCCTCCTGCACACACCCCAATTGGGGCTAGGGATCTAGCCTGCAACCAAGTCCATGCCCTTGACCGGGAGTTGAACCCCTGACCCTTCAGTCTGAAGGCCTACACTCTAATCACTGAGCAAAACTGGCCATCTTCCTGCAACTGTCTTTCTCCAGACAGCCTCAGCCTTTGCTCAGAGGCCTCCTTCTCTGTGAGGCCAGCTGAGACAACTCTGTGTACTATTGCGACCTGCTTTCCCCATCCATCACCTTAATGGCAAAGTTCTGCTTTGTCTTCTCGCACCCCACCATTCCCTGTGCACGAGCTGTCTGATTGACGGATGTGCTGTGACTGACTCATTGTCGGTGCCCTCTTGCTGGAATCCAGGTCACAGGAGCAAGGGCATCTGTGTGGTTGACCGACAGAGCGGTAGGTGATGGCTCTGGGAGGCTCTGAGTCCCTCCCCACGTTTATTTTATTATTATTTTTTATTTTTAAAATATATTTTATTGATGTTTTACAGAGAGGAGGGAGAGGGATAGAGAGTTAGAAACATCAACGAGATAGAAACATCAATCAGGTGCCTCCTGCACACTTCCTACTGGGTATGTGCCCGTAACCAAGGTATATGCCCTTGACCGGAATCAAACCTGGGACCCTTGAGTCTGCAGGCCGACGCTCTATCCACTGAGCCAAACTGGTTAGGGCCCTCCCCATGTTTAGAAGCACCTGTTACTCACCCGGGGAAGAGGGCTGTCCCGTGGATGCCAGGTCAGTGACCCCGGCATCTCCTGACAATGGAGACAAGAAAAAAGAAAAAGTGAGGGTTTGGGGTTCCCTCTGATCTTCCCACCTATTATCTATGCCTAGTCATCCGATATTCTTCCTCACGAACAGTCAACCGGGCCTCAAGGAAATGGATGTGGGTGGGGCATCACTGGGAGGTACAAAGCTCTCTCTCTACATCATCCCAACTGGTCCTCATTGCATGGGGGTCCCTGGGGGTTCCAGAGAGGCCCTGGGGAAACACCGGGGGCGTCCTCACCTGTGACCAGGAGCGTCACAGGCTCACTGGGGAAAGACCACATGTGCTCGTTATAGGAACCGAAACACCTGTACATCCCCCTGTGGGCTGGGGTCACAGGGCCCATGGAGAACGCTGCCGGACTGTTGCTGACTCTGCGCCACGGGCGGCTGGCCGGCCCCTCCTTGTGCAGAAAGAACGTGGTCGTTGCCGTCTCTAGATGGCAAAAGAAGGTCACATTCTCTCCTGGGAGCACCTCGGGCCCAGGGTGAACGGAGAGGGTGGGCCTGTCATACATTCCTGTGGGAGAAAGGGGTTGGAAGGTAACGGGCGTCTTTATCCTGCCTCCTAGACCTCCCACCCCTTCCCTTCCCTTGTCTTTACTTTTTAAAATATTATTATTATTATTTTTTAATAATCCTCACCCAGTCAATGGATATTTTTCCATTGATTTTTAGGGAGAGTGGAAGAGAGAGGGAAAGACAGAGAGAGACATCCATGTGAGAGAAACACGTCCATTGGTTGCCTCCTGCACGTGCTCTGACCAGGGCCCCAGCTGGGAAGGAACCTGCAACTGAGGTATGTGCCCTTGACCGGAATTGAACCTGGGACCCTTTGGTCCGCAGACTGACGCTCTATCCACTGAGCCAAACCCGCTAGGGCCATCTTAATCACTTTTAAAAAAATCCTCACCTGAGGATATGTTCATTTACTTTAGAGAGGAAGAGAAAGAGAAAGAGAGAGAGAGAGAGAGAGAGAGAGAGAGAGAGAGAGAGAGAGATTGGCTGCCTACTGTGCATGCCTTGACCAGGAATCAAACTCACAACCTATCTGGTGTATGGGAGGATGCTCCAGCCATCTGAGCCACCCTGGCCTGATCACTTCGAAGTGCACAGTTAGGTGGCATTAAACACATTCATGTTGCCATGCCACCATCACCTCCTTCTATCCACAGGACTCTTTTCATCTTGCAAAACTGAAACTCTGGCCCCGTAACCAACAACTTCCTCTTTCCCCTCCCCTTAGGCCCTGACACACCCTCCCCCACCTCTATTCTCCTTCCTGTCTCCATGAATGTGACTATTCCAGGGACCTCAGAGAAGTGGAGTCAGGCAGTATTTGTCCGTTTGTGATGGACTTACTTCACATGGGGTTCACCCCGTCGTACCACGTGCCAGAACGTCCTTCCTTCGTAAGTCTGGACAACATGTCCTTGTGTGAATGGGCCACATTTTTTCCAATCTTTAATTTCTTTATTGATTAAGGTATTACATATGTGTCCTCATCCCCCCATTAACCCCCAACCCCAGCCCCCACTCATGCTTTCATCCCCCTGGTGTCTGTGTTCATTGGTTGGGCTTATATGCATGCATACAAGTCCTTTGGTTGATCTCTCCCTCTTACCCTCACCCTCCCCTACCTTCCCTCTGAGGTTTGACAGTCTGATCGCTGCTTCTCTGTCTCTGGATCTGTTTTTGTTCATCAGTTTATGTTGTTCATTATATTCCATAAATGAGTGAGATCATGTGGTATTTGTCTTTCTCCGACTGGCTTATTTCACTTAGCATAATGCTCTCCAGTTCCATCCATGCTGTTGCAAATGGGCCACATATTTTTTAAAAAAATATATATTTTTATTGATTTCAGAGAGGAAGTGAGAGGGAGAGGGAGGCAGAAACATCAATGATGAGAGAGAATCATTGACCAGCTGTCTCTTGCACTTCTCCTTCTGGGGAAGTGCAACCTGGGCATGTGCCCTTGACCGGAATCAAACCAGGGACCCTTCAGTTCACAGGCCGACGCTCTATCCACTGAGCCAAACCACATTCTGTTTACCCCTTCATTTGTCGATTGGCACTTAGGTTGTTTCTACCTTTTGGCGACTGTGGACAGTGCTTCCATGAACACGGCTGTACCGAAGCCGTCTGTGTTCAATGAGCACTCCAGGCAAGTCCACATTGGCCTACGCTTGAGAACACTCCTCAGCCAAAGGGACCCCAAGATTACCCTTCCTTCCTCCCTCCCTCCCTATCGCGTTTGCGCTGTCCTACTTTGTCAGGCCGCCATTTCCTCCTCATGTGCTACCGAATTGACTTACGCATCCTGACTCTCCCTCCAGGTCTGTCTTGGGCGAGAGTCCAAGTGCCGTAAGATCAAGGGTACCTGGTGGAACCTCTCTGGGAGGGGTTCTGTTCTCATCCAATCACTGGCTGATGCTGGGGCCGGGAGTGGGGGCCTCTAGCATCATTTGAGACCAGTCTGAAGGGCCCTCTCAGGGCTAGAGTGCCTGGCCGGGTTCAGAGAAAGTATCCCAGTCTCACCTCATCTGCCCAGCCTGTGTCTCTCATCCATCACAGGGGCTGTTTTTTGAGGACACCCCTCCCCACCCCTCCTCCAATCATCCTTCCCTGCACACAAACATCCATCTCAGCATCTCTTACCTGAAGAATTTGAACTAAGACAAATCTGATCCTAGGACGTAGCGATAACTCTCAAATAACCCCTGTAGGAAGTGATCAGACGCCCACCCCCAGGGCGAATGGTATCTGAGTGAAGTTGGAAAGAGACTAAAAGAGATGAATAGCCCGGCTGGGGTGGCTCAGTGGTTGAGTGTCGATCTGTGGACCAGGAGGTCACAGTTTGATGCCCGGTTCGGGCTAGATTCCCCAGTAGAAGTGCAGGAACAGCCGATCAATGATTCTCTCTCATTGTTGATGTTTCTATCTCTCTCTCCCTCTCCCTTCCTCTCTGAAATAAATAAAAATATTTAAAAAGAGAGAGAGAGAGAGAGAGAGAGATTAATAAACGACGACGCTCCCCAGGATTCAGGCCGAGGAGGAGACACTCCAGCTAGAGAAGGGGACACTTACCTGTTATCACCAGGTCCAGAGGGTCACTAGGCTCTGACCAGAGCTCTCCAGTTCGGTAGAAGCACGTGTACTTCCCTGCAGTGGAGGAGTTCATGGGCTGGATGGAGAACTTGACTTTGTTCATCAGCCCAGGGGCTTTCAGTCTCTCCAAGACAAAGACTCCCTCAAAATGCAGCTGGTACTCAATGGCCCTGCGACTTCCCTGGCACCAGACGAACACCGACGCCCCGTTTGGAACCATGAAACTGGTTTCGGCCCAGATGAGGGGCTTTGAGAGGGTCTCTGGAAGGGAATCAGAGGCTGGAGGGAATCCAGAGACAGCCCCTCCCGACCCAATTCCTACCCAGCCGCTGGCCAGCCCTCCCGTTGTTCTCAGGTGGAGACAGCGGTCGGCCCCACCTGAAACCCATTTCTGGGCCAACTTCTACACTTTGAACGGCGGACGCTATGCCCAGCCTGAGCCCGGAAGGGTGACGCTGAGGTTTTGAAGGGAGGACTCACCATTCTGGGCGCCGACCCTCAGGCTCAGATACAGTCCTGGAAGATAGGAACAATGAGCCAGGGTGCCCCACCTGGACCCTGGATCCCACACCCTGTCCCCATAGGAACTCACCGAGGCAGAGCAGGGCAGGGAGTGTAGATGGCATAGCAGAGTCTACCAGGCGGGCGGGCGAGGAGCAGCTGGGTGGAGGCAGAGCCCAGCAGGCCAGGCAGATGCACAGGATGTGGTGAGTGAGGCCCAGAGCCTGCCCACACGGAGCTCTCATAATGGACTGGTTTGCAAGAAGGCTCTCCGCTCTTCCTCACCTCTGGTCGGCGGCGTAAGGAGAGGACATGGTCCTCACACCTCGTCTGATCACAGCCTGAGGCCTCACCAGATCCTCCGACAGTGGTCTGTCTTGTCTGAAACTCGTTTCTGGGTCAACGTCTGCGTTTTGAAATGTGGACATTATGCCCAGAGAAGGTGGTGTTCAAGCAAAAATCTTAGAATTGTTATTATTTTTTTCAATGTTTTGGGTAAATTTTAATTTAAAATAGTGCACTGACCTTTCTGTGCAGAGCAAATTTAAATTCATATTTTCTCCCATAATAAGAAATACATATTATCTGGATTATAATGATAAATTATATAAAAGAGGTTTTTTTTTTCTTGGAGTGTTTTATGGCACAAATATGATAAAAGACTGAATATTTAGTGAACTTTGGTAGATTAGCTGACTATTTTTTAAAATTTAAGCTATTAATGCTCAGTAAAACCAATTTTTATCTTTACACTGCTATTTTATCTAATGTACAAAGAATACAGCAAATATCATATATCAGAAGCACAAAAATTAATAACTTAGTGGTCTATTATTTTTTAAGTTGATTTTGAGAGAGAGAGAGAGAGATATATATCAATCTGCGGTTCCACTCATTTGTGCATTCATTGGTTGAATCTTGTATGCTCCCTGACCGAGGATAGAACCAGCACCCTTGGTGTGTCAGGTCAATGCTCTAACCCAGTGGTCGGCAAACCGTGGCTTGCGAGCCACATGTGGCTCTTTGGCCCCTTGAGTGTGGCTCTTCCACAAAATACCACGTGCGGGTACACTTACAGTGCGATTGAAACTTCGTGGCCCATGCGCACAAGTTGGTTTTCGGCCTGGGCGAGTCTATTTTGAAGAAGTGGCATTAGAAGAAGTGGGGGGTGTCGGTCGGTTGGGCGCAGGTGGGCCGCGGGATACGCAGCGCCAGGGAGGCGCGCGCGATTCTTGCACGAGTTGAGTGAACCAGTCAGTCAGCAGTCTCATTGTGCAGTGGTTAGTGCTAGTCGCGTCCGCAAATCGCGCGCGGGTGACAAAAGTACCTACTTGAAGCATAAAGTTACCTGTATTTTTCCAACCAGCTGCAAATCCTACAGGTATTTTTGTCATCAATTTAAGAATTGTAATTCTTTTGTGATGGCTTTATTATTATAAAATGAAACATTTTTTTAGGTGCCCTGTTTGAGATGGCTACAAAGAAGAAGCAAAGAAAAGCAGAAGACAAAAACCGTGAATTTAAAGTAGAATGTACCCACCTATATAGTTTAAGTTTAAAAAATTTGGCTCTCAAAAGAAATTTCAATCGTTGTCCTGTTGATATTTGGCTCTGTTGACTAATGAGTTTGCTGACCACCGGCCTAGACAGTCTCCACCACAATGTTTTTACAACATGTTGAAGGAAGGTGTCAGCCCCTTGTGTAGATAACATCTTGCTCAAAGGCTGCCTTGAGGGGAATAAAAGCGAAACAGATATGTTCACTCCTGATTGAACTTGTAGGCAGATTCTGACCTAAAATCGCCAGCTCTGTTCTCCCTGGGTAAAGCGTCGCCTGTTGGATTGCCCCGTCTTGTCTTTCCATAGTGGCGTCTCCAATATAGGACTCACCAAGAGTAAGGCTGAGTGCTTCCAGCTAACTTCCTGTTTTGTATGGTTTGGAGACCTTAGTCTTCGTGGGTCACAGGAAGTAGTGGGTGAGAAGCCAGGGCTACGCATCAGAGTTTCCACGTTGACCGCTGCATGTAGATAGCGAGAACACAGCTCATGCCGGTGAGAAAGTTGGTTATGTGCTGTGGGGTTTTTTTTGTTGCTGTTGTTAATCTTTACCTGAGGATATTTTTTTCCATTGAGTTTTAGAGAGAGTGGAAAGGAGTGGGAGAGAGAGAGAGAGAGAGAGAGAGAGAGAGATTGATGTGAGAGATACGCATCGATTGGTTGCCTTCCACATACATCCTGAATAGGGGGATCAAAACTACAACTGATCTTCTATAAAGAAAGGATGAACTACCGGAATGGTTATAAATCAACAAACAACAAGTGCTGGTGAGGATGTGGAGAAAAAGGAACCCTCGTGCACTGGTGAGAATGCAGACTGGTGTGGCCACTGTGGAAAACTGTGTGGAGTTTCCTCAAAAAATTAAAAAACAGAATTGCCATTTGACCCACTTCTAGGAATATATCCTAAGAATCCCAAAACACCAAATCAGGAAGAATATATGCAATCCTATATTCATAGCAGCGTTATTGACAATAGCCAAGATGTGGAAACAGCCCAAGTGCCCATCAGTAGATGAGTGGATAAAAAAGCTGTGGTACATGTACACCATGGAATACTATGCAAATGTGAAAAAGAAAACTCTGTTACCCTTTGAAACAGCATGTAGGGACCTGGAGAGCATTATGCTAAGGGAAATAAGCCAGTCAGAGAAAGATAAATACCACATGATCTCACTTTGGGTGGAATCCAATGAACAGAATAAACTGATGAATAAAATCGAACCAGGGGCATTAAAGCATGCAACAGACTGATGAATCTCAGAGGAAAGGGGGAGATGGGAAGAGATTAACCAAAGCACTTATATGCATATTGGCATTGCCCATGGACACAGACAACAGCCTGGTGAAGGCTTAGGGTGGGGCGGGAACTAGGTGGAGGGGGCAACAGGGAAAATAGAGGGGACATCTATCGTATTCTCAACAATAAAGATACAAGAAATACAAATGAAATGGTGAAAAAAGTCAGCCAGACGAATTGAGAATGCTTTGCATTATTATTATTTTTTTTAATTACAGGAAAGGAGTTACCCCGAGGCTACAGGTGAGAATTTTCTCACCCACGTTCCGGAAGGTGGGGGTGCAAACACCTGAGACTCATACAAGAACCACCACTCGATTAGCTTGAAAGTGGATCTGAGCTCCTCAGCGTCCCTTCCTCCAGTGTGCTCTGCTGGACTCTGCAAGCTCGGATGTTATCCACCTGCAGCCCCAGGCATCTTCCTGGTGGCCACCAGGGCTCGGTCCGCAGGGCTACCCTGCCTGGCTTTTCTGTTCACTCAGGCTCGGTTCAGGCACCTCTTGCCAGTGTCCTCCGTGTGAAACCTTACGGCTGCGCCAGTTTTCAGCCAGTGTGGCCAAGAGAGCCAGGAGCACCAGCACGGCCACGCCCAATTGGATCAAGTTCTTCACCGTGTAGTCTTGGCTCACGGTACCTAGAGGCACAATTCAAAGGGGATGGACCGTCACTGGTCATGTTCCATATCATTTCAGCTCCAGAGCCCAGGAATGGGAGCTCATTTTTATTTTTAAAAATACATATTTTAAATATATTTTTTTTTATTGATTTCAGAGAGGAAGGAAGTAGGAGAGAGAGATAGAAACATCAATGACGAGAGAGAATCATTGATTGGCTGCCTCCTGCAGGACCCCTACAGGGGACTGAGTTGGCAACCCTGGCATGTGCCCTGCCTGGGAATCAAGCCTGTGAAATCTTGGTATGTGGGTCGATGCTCAACCACTGAGCTACACCAGAAAAGCAGAACCAATATAATTTCATTAACCAATGCCACCCCAATAAATTTAAGAGAAAATTTTTTTAAAAAGAAAGAAAATCAGAGGTGGGTCACTCTAAGGATGTGTCAGGGATCTGTTGTCTCAACAATGTCCCTTAACATGATTCTGAACAATGGCTTCTCCTTGTTTTCATCGGTGCTGTCTGGGGAACTCTAGGAGAGGAAGCGAAAGCCAAATGTGACAGGAGTGAGAAGAGCTTCTCTCTCCTCAGCCCTCTGGGTAATGGCTCTCTACTACCCCACTGTTGTTTCTCAATGCATCTCATTATGTTCCTGCCCAATGCCAGGCCCGGGACAGCCAGCTGGAGCCCAAAGGAGGAGGGCATAAAGATGGAAAAGCACTTACATGTTTAAGTGAAATATTTCATATATATGTCATCTGTAATACAGTATATGAAAGGTATCCTATATAATAAAAGGCTAATATGCAAATTGACTGAATGGCAGAATGGCTGGTCGCTATGATGTGCACTGACCACCGGGGGAAGATGCTCACTGCAGGAGCGAGAGGGTGCAGGCTGGGCTGAGGGACCCTCCCCCCCAGTGCTCGAATCTCATGCACCAGGCCTCTAGTAAACATTAAGTCTAATATGCATGTGTATACCATACTCAGTTTGAAAAATAGAATATTCTTAGAACTAGAAAGGATGAATAACCTAGTGCTTAAGAACTTGGACTCTTGAGGCAGCTAATTCTGTTGCAATCTAGGCTCATGTAATCTTAGCTGTGGAATAATGGGCAAAATCACGGAATCTTAACGATGTAGTCCTGGAAAAAAGACTTGAAATTTCTGTGCCTCCATTTTCTCAGCCTTAAAAAAAAGAGATGGCTTACTTATTGGGTTTTTATGTTGATTGAGTGAGTATGAAAGATACCTAAAACAATGCCTGGCAAAATAAAAAGGCCCACGTATATTCAATGTTTTCTATGTAGTTCTCCCAAACCCTTCCCACAGAAGTAAAAACTCTTGAATTAAAAAAAAAAGATGAGATGTACCGCCCTAGCTGGTTTTGCTTAGTGGATAGAGTGTCGGCCTGTGGACTGAAGAGCCATGGGTTTAATTCTAGTCAAAGGCATGTACCTAGGTTGTAGGCTCCTCCTGGCCCTGGCCCCAGGCCCTGGTTGGGGCCCGTGCAGGAGGCTACCAACCGATGTGTCTCTCTCACATCGATGTTTCTCTCTCTCTCTCCCTCTCCCTTCCTCTTTGAAATCAATAAAAATATATTAAAACAAAAACTTCCACTGGGAGTTCATGCCTTTTCCTGATGGATGAACAGCACTAACTTGATACTGCAAAGAAAATTTAAAGTTGTCATCACAGAATCCATAGGTCAAGACAGCTCACCTCCTTTCAAGAGGTCGTGCTGACTCAGACATGGCCCAGCCTTGACCAGGAATGTGGTTGTGTATCTAGGAGGTTTATCTTAAGACTGTGGTCCACCACCATCTCCCCTAATTCTGCCCTTTTTGTATGTTAATCCTGAGAGGTGTTGTGAATTCAGAACTGGGTTGTGGACAGTTCCACCCCCTTTCCATAGGGCGCCTAGCTATGTCTCTTTCTAGTGTCCCTTCAATTTCTTACAAAAGGGGCATAGAAATATGAGCATGTGACTTTCATATGTTTTATGTAGAGTCTCTTCTAGGTCTAAAATTTCAAAATGGTTTACCTTCACTACAAGTATGTTTCAATCTAATATAGACATTTTATCCTCTTGGTGTGTTAAGCATGAAGAACATGTTCAACAAAACAAAAAAGAGCTTGTTATGAAAGAAATAAAATAGAAAATTATGTTAAAAATCAATATGTGATTGTAGAATTTAGAAAACTAAATATGACGGTCTAGACATGAAGTAGGCATGAAAGTTCACCGTGTTCCACGGACTCACCAACTGGCCCAGCACCACCTGATGGAAAGACCATACTCCCCCCCATCCCCCCGCCCCATTGCACGGCAAAGGTCTGTCATGATTCAGGTGACTCCACACGAGGGGTCTGATCTGGAGTCTTCCTTTGGACGAGGTGCTTCTGATTTTCAATTTCTCAAACCGCCACCATCTCCATCTACACCTGAAAGGCTGGTTTCCATCACCCCATATCTCAGGTAGGGTGAATTCTCACCACATTTGTAGGAGTGGTGTTGGTATCACATGGCTACAAATGAGGGAAGTAAGACCAAGAGAGGAAGCAGGTTGCTCAAGTATCCTCCAACCATTCAGGCTGTGGTTGAGCCACAGTAGTTATTTAAAGTATGTTCCTCAGTGTGTCTTACTGCCTTGGAACAGGACTCTCATGAATGACAATCTTTTTCTGAAACCTGAAAGTTCTCTACAGTTTGAAGAGAAGAGTGACACCCAGCATCAAAGGTGCTCTGAAGGGGCAGAAATGACTCAATGATTTACCCCCAGGAGATAGAGAGATCCCACTGCTCATAGAGACAGAAAGTCAGGTGGAACCTGTGTGAGACATAGGACCTGCGTCCCAGGTCCAGGAGGAGGTGCTGAGCTGCCCTGTGGGAGCAGATGCATCTTGCACAGCCCCCAGGCTCCTCCCTCCCCACCCTTGGGCTCACTGTCCTGAGGGCCCCTTGGTGCCCCCAGTCAACAAGGCAGGGAGGGAGGTCATCTTCACACCCCCCAAGGCAGCCGCCACGTCCACCACCTTCCTGAGCTCTGAGCTCTACACCCTCACTCCCTTCTCCAGTTCACGCTCCACATAGGCATCTAAGCTTATTTAAGAATCTGTCCATTTTCTGCTCAAATTCCTTCCAGGGTCCTCACTGTCTTTAGGGTAAATCAGACTCTTCATTTTGAACAGAAGGCTGTTCATGATCATCCAGATGGGATGCTCCAACCTCAGCTCTCACTTCTGCTTTCTTCAACCAGACAGGTGCAGTTACCCCATGAACACACACACACACACACACACACACACACACACACACACACACACACACTGATGCACACACATACACACTTACACCATCTACTATTGAACATGTTTGTGCTCCTTCATATCTGCTTTCTTAGAGTTCTATAGGACTAGCAAGCTCTTCCCAAGGCCACAGCTTAAAGCACAGGACTAGAAGCAACACTGAGGTTCCTTCTTCTCATTTCTCTTCCCTGCATGTGTTGTGACTGCTCAGGGCTATGCAAGGATTGTGTGGTAAATCCATGTAAGACATTCATGGAGCATGGCTGGAAACACAAGGTTGGAGTTCAGTTACAGTTGACGTGATCTTTTATTGACATGCATTTCATTTCTCTGGTTCGTTTGTGACACATGGCCCATACGATCTTCATAACTCAGGCTGACCATCACAGTCCATTCCTATGCATTCCTTTTGCCTTATAGACAGAATCCCACATCCTTGCATGGGGCGGGAGGGGTGGGGGTGGAGCATGCCTATCACCAGCCACCACCTCACCCTCTCGTACTGTTGATCAGAGACTCTCTATGTCTCTAGGGTTCTCTAGACTGTTCCTTCCTGTCAAGAATATTCTCACTCCCACCTCTTCGGACTCCATCTCTTCAAATAGCCATCCCCTTAACCATAGTCTAGTCATGGCCCCCAGATCATCCCACGTTTTCTCTCATTTGTCCTTTGTATGTAAAGTCATCACAATATTAGCCTTTGAATGCCCATACTCTGCCAAGAAGAATTCTCAAAATACAGGTGACGGGTCTCCTGGATCCATCACGGATGTATTTCTGGTTCAGGCACAAATACTCGGCAGAAAGTAGGTGATCAATAAATATTTGTTTATGGACGAGTCAAAGACCAAAAGTCAATTCTGTGAGTGGGAGGAAATCAGTAACTTCTATTCAGACGATCGACTCAGGACAAGGATCTGGGTCCCGGAGTAGGATTTCAGATCCGGCAGAGTCCCGGGAGTCAGAAGAGACTCCAGATCTGGGCTGTTTCTCTGGAGGCCCTGGGGTCCTCCTGAGCCCTCATCATGGAAAAAACCCAGAGGCAGCCCAAAGAAGGGGCCGTCCCCGGGCTGTGGGTCCACAGCTGTGAAAACCCGGAAGGGCGGCAGCAGCTCCTGACGCACCACATCCTGTGCGTCTCTCCTTCAGGCCCAAGGCCTCCTCCATCTTCAGAGCAGGAGCCCTCAGAGCAGACGCCATGATGTCCATCCTCTCTGCTCTTCTCTGCCTCGGTCAGTTGCGGACATGGGGACGGGGAGCAGGCGGGAAGGGGAGGCTCACACTCTGTTGCTCAGGGGGAACCTCAGGCTCAGGCAGCTACAGTGGAAAGGACCGTGATGGGAAGGGATTCAGCTGAGACGTCCGGATGCAAATCTCTCACAGGGACTCTCTTCCAGGGCTGAGTCTGGGCCAGAAGATCCATGTGCAGGCAGGTGAGTCCTCCCCAGGCTCCATGTCCCACCTTCTACTTCAGCCACTGAGACTCAGGTGGGAGCACAGAGGTGCTGGGAAGAGGTGATAAAATGAGAGAATTTGGGGTTGAGCTGGAGGTGGGGGGAATGTCATTTTAATGCAGCCTATGGTTTCCTTTTAGCAACCCTCCCCAAACCCACCATCTGGGCTGAGCCAGGCCCTGTGATCCCCTGGGGGAGCCCCGTGACCATCAGGTGTCGGGGGACCCTGAAGGCTCAGGAGTACCGGCTGTATGCTGATGGCAGTCCTCAGTACTTGGACAGACAGCAATCGCAGGAGCCTAGAGACAGGGCCAAGTTCCTCATTACAGGACAGTATGCAGAGAGATATACCTGTAACTACCTCAGCCCCACTGGCTGGTCAGGGTACAGCGACCCCCTGGAGCTGGTGGTGACAGGTGAGAGGACACTCAGGGGTTCCAGCCTCAGGCTCTGCTCTCAGGAAGGGGGTCTGCTCTCAGGGTGTCTCCCTCTCACAGCCCAGCCCTGGGGAACATAAGGGAGGTGTGAGCCCATTTAACACGCTGCCTCCTCCTCTCCTAGGAGTCTACAGCAAACCCAGCCTCTCAGCCCTGCCCAGCCTTGTCGTGGCCTCAGGAGGGAATGTGACCCTCCAGTGTGGCTCAGGGCAGGGATTTGACAGGTTCCTTCTGACTAAGGAAGGAGATCACAGGCTCTCCTGGACCCTGGACTCACAGCCACTGCCCACTGGGTGGTCCCAGGCGCTGTTTCCTGTGGGCCCTGTGACCCCCAGCCACAGGTGGACGTTCAGATGCTATGGCAATTTTGAGAAGAATCCCCAGGAGTGGTCTGAACCAAGTGACCCCCTGCATCTAACGGTCTCAGGTGAGCGGCCCCTGACCTCATCCTCTCTGAGCACAGGCAGCTCAGGGTCCCGCCCCCAGGAGACATCTGAGGTTGGAGGAGAGTGAGGGTCTGAGTGTTGGTCACCCAGCAGAGATCTGCCCTCAGAGACGCTCTCACTTTTGCTGACTCCTCCCCATGAACTGGGTTGGGAGTTGTTAAGTGGGCGGGGGGTGTGTCTTCGGGGGTCACAGAGCAGATGTAGGAGAAGCGACAGAGTGATTTGGAGACTCCAGAGTGAGCCCCAGCCTCACCCCTTTATGTCCTCATTTCCAGGACCCTATGGAGGCCCCAGCCCCCCACCCACAGGGCCCACCTCCCCAGCTGGTGAGTCCTGGGGAGCTCTGCTCAGAGGGAGCACAGCCCACCCAGCAAGTCCTGAGAGTCTGTCAGGGGATCGAGTGACCCAGATCCTCAAGGACGGGCTTGTGTCTCAGGGGAGCTGGATTCCCAGGGATTGAGGCTGGTGGTGGGTGGGGTGGTCAAAGCAGAGGGAGATGTGGGGGCGCAGGCTGGGGAGGGGGTGCTGAGCTCTAGTGGGAGAAGGAAGCCCTCACCACTCACCTGTCATCCTCATCCCCAGGAGGCTCTGAGTCGGGTCCCCAGAGGGGTAGGTGAGAGTCCTTGGGGAGGTGGTGGGTTCCTCCATGGGGACAGGGGCTGGACCATGGTGGGTTAAGGGGTTCAGGCCCCTCTGGATTCGCTGACTTGGACACCCCTTTCCCTGCCTGGGCCTCAGTGTCTCCAAGTGTAAAAGGAGGGAATCCTTGTCCAGAGCTTAGATTTCCTGTCACTTCTGGCCCTGACCTCCTGGGAGAGGGCCTCACATTGAAGCCCCCAGGACGTGATGTTATGGGGCTGTCCCCTCTAGGCAGGACTGAAGGTGACACTGTACAGGGAGGGACAGGCAGGACAAGGGTCTGGGCACCCAGTCCTACCCCTCAGCTCAGGCTCAGCTCAGAGGAGGGAACAGGGTGGATCAGCCCTGGCTCAGCTCCAGGCTCTGCTGCTCCTGATGTGGGGCTGGGCGGCCCCTTCTCTCCTCTGAGTGTCGGGTTCCTGTCTGCTCATCCCTGGTCCCATCCTGCTCACAGGCTGCTGGGAGATAAGGTGACATAAGGCCTCACAGAGCTCAGGAAGGCAGAGCCCCCAGCCTGACCTTCCCAAGGGGCGTCAGGCCCTGCCGGGTGGGGATGGATCCAGGAGAGACTCAGAGTCCACCCCTCACCCTGCCCCTCCCTGTCCCTGCTGTGCTGGGGGCAGGTAATGAGGAAGGACTCTCAGCTCCAGATGAGACGTGGACAGGCCCCTGCAGAGGAGGAGCCCAGAGCATGAAGCTGGTGTCCCTCTGGGGGGCAGCGTGAGGACAGCACAGGGAACCCACAGTCCTGGGTTCCAGTCCCGGCCCCGCCCCGTCCAGGCTGGGTGACCTGGGGCACGTGATTAACCTCTCTGAGCCTCAGTGAAGTGGGTGGTGGGGTCAGCCATCCCTGGTGCATGACTGCTGTGAGGTGAGAGGGGATGAGTGACAGACCCCTGCATGTACTTCACACACAGTAGGTGGTCATTAAAAGGCATCATTGCCTCATTTACGACATCACTTGTGTCCAAGGTCCCAAACGGTACCTGAACATCCTGATTGGGGTCACGGTAGCCCTAGTCCTGCTGCTCTCCCTCCTCCTTCTCCTCCTCCGACACCGACGTCAGAGCAAAGGCAGGGTGTCAGGTGAGTAGGGAACGGGGTTACCTGGGTCATAGGAGGGAGGCTCAGAGCACCTACCACAGGAAACCAAATGGATGGAGAAGGTCAGCTGAGAAAAGGATTTCTCCAGAATCTCAAATCAGAAAATCTTGAAAAAAAAAAAACAATGTCAGCACAGATATACAAATGTAGAGTAATCTTTCATCATTTTCAATCTCATGAAATATGCACACAAGTGTGTGTTAAGGTTCCTTCTTTCCTGTGGAATCACAGGGGGTGGGGCTCCTAACCTCTCAGGGCTGATTCTGTCCCTCTTGACCAACCCAGAGAGAGGCTCATGTCCAACCTCCTGCAGGGCCCACCGATCCAGAGCCCAAGGACAGAGGCCTGCAGATCATGTAATTCCTGCCCCAAAGCCCTAAGAGTCCTACAGCCCATGGCTCCCCCCCCCCCAGTCCCTAACTCTCCTCTCTCCTCCCCCAGCTGCAGCCCAGCAGCTGATGCCCAGGAGGAGGCCCTCTGTGAGAGGAAGAGACAGCTGCCCTGGGGGAGGGGGCACAGGTTTTTGGGAGATGATGGGGGGGTTAGACTGGGAGGATGGGGGTCCAGGTGAGAAGGACTGAGACGCACAGGGTGTGTCCTGGCTCTGCACCTCACCCTGGGTTAGTGGCCCATCTGGGAGCAGGCGGGGTCTGCAGCCCTGAGATATTGGGGACCTACCAGGAGACACCCCCGTTCTGCCCCAGCAGATGCTGCCATGAAGGACTCACAGCCTGGAGAGAGCGTGGAGCTGGATCCTCGGGTGAGACCCCTGCTCCCGTCCCGGCCACCAAGGACCTTCTGTTGCCCAGTTTAATCCAATGGACCCTTCCCTGTCCCACCTCACCTGCTTCTCAGCAGCGTCCACACTGACCTCCCCTCTGGGCCCCCAGGTCGTCCTGCTGTGACTCACTCCTCCTGGTTTCCTTGTGACCCCATGGCCCCTCCTACATGGCCCCCTTTGCCGGCCCCTCATCCTTTGTCTGACCTTGTGCAGCCCCAGGTCTCAGGAGGAGGCAGGAATGAGTGACTCACCCACAGGCCCCCTCAATCCCCTTCATTCATTCACCCAGCAGATGTGACAGGGCTGTTTGTTTACCGGCTTCATTTATGGGCCACGGTGCAGCCCTGAGCCACACTGTCTCCACACGCCTCGAGCTCACCTGTGGGTGAGAGAGACAATATGCAAACAAGCAGACAGTGTTCCAGAGAGCAAAGTGCTGTGAAGGAACATATAGCAAGAGGAGGGGATAGAGTACATGGAAGGGGGACAGGGAAAAGAGAGGGCGCAAAGGTCCTGAGTCAGGGCCTGCTTCTTCAGGAGGACGGGCCATGAGGATGGAGCCCAGTGAGCAAGAGAGAGCACGTTAGGATAAGAGTCAGAACCATAGAAGCATCCAGAGGCCCCAAGGCTCAGGAAGGCCCTGCAGATTCCACCAGGAGGAGACCTGATCTATTTAAAGTGTAAACCATCTCTGTGGCAACATGAGGATAATTGACAGGAGGATTTCTACTGTGGAATCAAGGAGACATTGTTGTGTCTCACTGTCTCCAGCAGAACAGGCAGGGTGAAGGCCCCCAGGGAGTGACGCACACCCAGGTGAACCACTCAAGACCAAGACCCAGGCAGCGAATGGCCACCTCTCCTTCCTCCCTGTCAGGGGAATTGCTGGACACAAAGGGCAGACAAACAGAAGAGGACAGACAGGTGGGTCCCATCCTCCCCAGGCCCTGAGGCTTCTCAAACCCCCACCAAGTGTCATCCCTCTCTCTCCCCCTGCTCCAGGCTGCACCTGACGCCCCCCAAGGTGTGACCTACGCCCAGCTGAACCTCTTGGCCCTCAGCCGGGAGACAAGTGCACCTCCTTCCTCCGCACCAGAAGAGCCCAGCGTGTACGCTGCTCTAGCCATCCACTAGCCCAGGAAGGACCCAGACCCCACACTCCAGGGAGGGGGACTGCAAGGATCCCAGAAGGCAGAAAAACTGCCCCCATGGACACTCAGCTAGTGACCCCTGCCAGCCTGGAGACCAGATGTGGACCCCCAGCAGCTCCTGGGACCCTCTGGGAGTCTCCTGGTTCTATAGTCAAAGATCACCAAGCCCTAGCCTGTTTGGCTCAGTGGATAGAGCATTGGCCTGCGGACTTAAGGTTCCTAGCTTTGATTCTAGTCAAGGGCACATGCCTGGGTTGTGGGCTCAATCCCCAGTGGGGGCTTGCAGGAGGCAGCCGCTCAATGATTCTCTCCCACCATTTGTGTTACTATCTCTCTCTCCCTCTCCCTTAATCTCTGAATTGAATAAAAATAAAGATTACAAAAAGATAACTAATATGCCTACATTCTGGAAATAAAGCAACAGACTTTTCAATCATCAATGTGTGAACCAAAACATAAGTGCATGTTTTAGATTAAATGATCATGTAAATACTACACATCAGGCCTATGAAACAATGAAATTAAAAACCATGAATGAATACATTAGAAAATTAAAAAAAACACCTTTAAAAATCAATGTCCTAAGCTATTATATCAAGAATTGAAGGCCTGGGGCAGGCCTGGGTGGAGTGGGAACATGGAAGGCAGATAGGGGATATCTGTCATACTGTCAACAATAACACATACACTTAAAGAATTTAGAAACGAAGTTTGCAATGAATCTTTAGCGCTGTAGATGACTGGGTGAGAAAGAGGGGGCATGCATGCACAATGGAATAGAAATCAGCCAAAAGAAAGAAAAAGAAAAAGAATGAGATGCTGGTATTGAGACCATAGGATGGACTTGGAGCGTATTGTGCTGAGTGAAATAACTCAGACAGGGAAAGATTTCACTTGAACCTGGAATTTATTTATTTATATAACTGGAATTTTTAACACCAACAAACCAAAGGGAATAAAAACAGACACAGTTTGATGAAGAACAAACTGATGGTTGCCAGAGGGGAGGGGAGGAGGGATGGGTGAAAAGGGGAAAAGAAAATACTCAAAAATGTGAGATAACTTTATAAAACTGATATGATATTGTATACCCACAGTCTATACTAATAATAGCCTAGGTGGTCGTCGCACCCTCATGTCGTCACAAGATGGCTGTCACAAGATGGCCATCTCAAGATGGCTGTGTGCACAGCAGAGGCGGGCCCGGTGGTTGCTCTGTCTGGTGAGGCCTGGGGTTCCGCAGCTCCATGTAGCATGGAGGTGGTTGGTCCCAGTGTCTCTGCCGCCTTGCTTGAAGAGGCAGGTCCCGGCAGGGGAGGGCAGTTGTGGGTGATCGGGCTGGCAGGGGAGCAGTTAGGCATCAATCAAGCCGACAGGGCAGTGGTTAGGGAGCTGTCAGGCTGGCAGGCAGAAGCAGTTAGGGGCAATCAGGCAGGCAGGCGAGTGGTTAAGAGCCAGCCATCCTGGATTGTGAGAGGGATCCCAGATTGGAGAGGGTGCAGCCCAGGCTGAGGGACATCCTCCTCCTGTGCGTGAATTTCATGCACCGAGCCTCTAGTACTTTAATAAAAATATTCAATTAAAAATCATTAGTAAGAGAAGAGCAAATTTTACACACGAAGATGTAAGGAGAAACACGATGAGGACAGGAGGAGGAGGGGCGACTGCTGAGACAAAAACCCAGGAAAATCCACCCCCCCCCATTCAGTTTTGAAAACATGAACCACACGAATAAATCTCAGCCTGAATGCCCGAGAGAACATGGGAGAATGCACACGTGTCTAATACTAATGATGGAAGGGCAGACAGCACGGCCCATTGTGCAGGCTTCAAAAAGACAGGGCATCCTGAACAATTGGATGGCCATGTATTACACACGGCATTTAAAATGGACACTTTTGGGCTCAAAATTTACTAAATGGTCACAGATGAGAAACAAATCTCTATCACCGTCTACACCAAGCAAGTCAAACTTGTGGCCCGTGGGCCGCATGAGGCCCACAACAAACATATTTTTTAAAAATATATATATTTTATTGATTTTTTTTTTACAGAGAGGAAGGGAGAGGGATAGAGAGTTAGAAACATCGACGTGTTTGCAGAAAAAATTCAGTTTGAGAATAAGCGTCCTGCCCAGGGAGAAGGCGCACTGAGGAAGCAGAAGTGACTCAGACGTTTCGAAAGAAGCAGAACAAGAGAAAGGGGGTGCTATTAATAGAACAAGGAAGTCGCTGGAGGGAAGTGCTAGGGAGAGAGAGACCAGGCCAAGAGGGAGACGTTTTATTTTACTTAAAAAAAAAATCTATTTCTTGTTGGGTGGAGAAGATGGCGGACGAATTTGCAGATCTTTATGCACCTCTTCCTGGGGCCAGACTGGACATAGGACTGAATTGGGGAACCTGTGACCTGTGGGAGGGGAGATTCACCCACAGTTACCAACTGAGGTCCAGCTGAGGAGGAGACAGACACATCAAGGAAGGACAGAAAACACCCAGAGACCATCAGGAAGGGTAAGGCCATGAGAGGGGCTGCCCCAGCTCTCACAGGGGGTGGGTGGTGGGGGTGGGCAGGCCGAGGGTGAGGAGGGGTCTCTTGGCTGTGGGTGGCTCATTCTACTGCGACGATTGAGGCCCGGAACCCAGGCTGGGCTCCACAGCCCGGAGCACCAGAACCGAGACCGTGTAACATCCAGCTGTGTAACATCCGGCAGGGCTGCTGGCCAACCGGGTCAGACATAATGCTGCAGGGTTGTTGTTTTTTGCTGTGTGTAATAACAGTTCACTTATTTGTATCGCTGAATAGTATTCCATTGTATGGATATGCTGGTTTGTTGAGCCAGTTCATTTGTTGATAATACTTGGGGTTTATTTACAGGTTTTAAAAAAATTTTTCTTTATTAAAAAACAAACAAACAACCCCCCCCCCCACACACACACCAGAGCACAGAATTTTCATTTGCAGCTCCCCACCCGAGGCTTCAGTGGAAGGAGGGTAGTGTGAACTGAAGGTGCCTGAGGAGAGGCTGGGGTAGGAAGCATTGGGGAGCGGGGGAGACAGGGAAAAGAGGCAACTGGGAGACCTGCAGTTGGCTCCCCCTTCACCCCACCAATGAAACAGCCATTTTCCAGAGAGGCTCAGGGCCATTCCAGATGCCATGGCTCAGGAAAAGGGAAAAACCCAGCCCTCGATGATAACACAGCTGCCTCGCCCCCAGGCACCCTGCCTACCACACCCTACATCTTGTATCTACAGAGGAGACAGCCACAGAGGCCAAGCCAACGG